>NC_137033.1:44305760-44310760 GCF_032717465.1 Coenobita brevimanus
ATTCCTTGAGCGGCTGCGAAGTTATCGTGCTAACAGAAAGACAGACACACAGACAGACAAATTAAGAACAATACCAGCTTTGCTATCGCGGCTGGTAGGAAGATAAATGTGTTGCCGCCCACCATCCATTCACTCGATGCAGAGCTGCCTTCAGGTAACTTTACACTGAATGGCAGGACAGACAGTTCCTTATGGCCTTGGAAACCATTTACTACGCTGGGTGGTAATCACATAACCAAACAGACATCTGGGTATTTTAGGCGGCTAAGGAAGCTCCCTAACAATTCTTCCTCATAGATATATTTTTTGGATACAGTTGGCTAATATCGTTTTGTTCGTTTTATATGTGAAATATGTTGACATTAGAATTAATTAAAGTGATACAGAAGATGACGGGAAGGTGTATTAAAGAAAATAAATAGCTTAGGAAGAGATGTTAGGGAGATTTCTTAAGAGGCGAGAGTACGGTCCCAGGTGGTCTTCATCTATGGGTCCCTTGAGGGTTTGCATCCAAGGGCAGCTGGGGTTTATTGCTCACATAATGCCACTCAGGGGACCACAAGGCTGGTTACCATCACCTTAAATGATGGGACAGAGTAGCCTTGCCCAGGGCCCTTGCCTTGGTTAATAGATTGATAGATATAAACAGATAGATGGATAGACAGATAGATAGATAGTTAAAATGTGAAGAGAGAGAGAGAGAGAGAGAGAGAGAGAGAGAGAGAGAGAGAGAGAGAGAGAGAGAGAGAGAGAGAGAGAGAGAGAGAGAGAGAGAGAGAGAGAGAGAGAGAGAGAGAGAGAGAGAGAGAGGAAAAGAGACAAGAAATGCAACTGAGGATACCATATGAGCGACGAGATAAGAAGAGGCGATAAGAAGTTGATTAACTGCGAAAGAGAAACAGAAAGATGCAATTAGTGATGAAAAAGATTTTAAAAAAGAGACGAAAGGGAAGATAACGCTAGAGAAACGTGGTAGTGAAAAGAGGAAGAACTGGGTGGTGAAAGAGAAAAAGAGCAGTAACTGGAGCGAAGGAGAGAGAGAGACAGACAGACAGACAGACAGACAGACAGACAGACAGACAGAGATTAAGTGACCATAAAGAAAATGGATCTGAGACGGTGGGTCTGCGTGTTTGTTTTTGTGTGCTTGTGTTGAAGAGAGATGGAGAGAGAGAGGAAAAAGGACAATAGGGTGAAAAGGGAGAAGGGCGTGAGGTGATCGGAGGAGGGGTGAAAAGTTTGAGGGTTAATCTAAAGTTTCCTCTTCCTCACCCGCGGACAGACTCATTCCTTCACTCATTCTCACTCGCTCACTCACTCTTTCACTTAGGTTACGGCCACACCGAACGCGACGAGCGGGGAGGTAGCGTCGTGTGATGAGCGGCGAGGTAACCGTCAACGTGATGCGTGTCCAAATAGGAAGCGGCAGCCTCGCGAGCGATAGTCAGAAGCTGTTCATCGGTGTAGAACTGTCATTGTTCAAGCTGTTTACTCACAACTTAAATGTCAGGACCAACTTGCCTAGCCCCAGGCTTCTAAGCTCCTCATGGGGCTACACTGGATTAGATGATGAATGAATGGATAAAATTTCAATGTCTAACTGATATGAATGTCTTTATTGAACGATACCTTAAAGATTAATTATCATGTGATTTATTTTTCTTGATTTTTCAAGTGTACTATTTCACGATACCAGTTTCTACTGATTGCCTATAGTGAAATATCCGCTGGACAATTCACAGTCTACTGAATTATACTTCATATATTGATGTACTGATAAATAATAAAGTTTTTGATGTTCATTACTTAAATACATATACTGTACACATATATACAGTGTATATACATATCCGTTTACTAATTTTATGCCTACGGTGTAACAAAGGAAATAAAGCACAAAATACTAGTATGAATTCTAGACATTAATGGTCTTTGACAGGTTTTATAACAACAGTGGAACAAACGTTACTTAAGCAATCGTATGACAAAATAATGGCCGGGTATCATTTGCATTTGTATGCAGTTATTCACAGATATCTTCCCAGTGTTTCTTCAACACTCCAGTATTCTTGTGAAGTGGATCAGTTGGATCCCACACAGCCCTCCTGTGGTTGACAGCTCCAATAAGGTGTTCAGTAGACATAATTACCAGAATCCAACCACCCCAACACGCAGTGCCAGCACGACTGAATGATGATGCAAATGCCTGGGGAGCAGGGATGTCGCTAGGCAGTGCGCGACATTTTGGAATATGCTGCATCGCATAGCGACGACCGGGTAGGGTGAGCGGGGCGACAGATTTCCCAGCTCATTCAGTGTGGCCACCCACATAGGATTTAGTGAGTTTTATTGCGTCGCCTCATCCCTTCCCGCTCAAGTCTCCCTGCTCGTCACGTTCGGTGTGGCCGTACCCGTACTGTTTCACTTACGTATTTACTCTCTCTCTCTCTCTCTCTCTCTCTCTCTCGACTTGTCTATCTCTCCGTGCTTATATCACACACACACACACACACACACACACACACACACACACTGCTTATATTAATCGTACGTGAAGACCTGTTGAGTAAAACTTTAATTTCTTCACTACACTGATGTCGCTTTGCTCTTGCTACCTCCACATGGCTTTACTAATTTTTGGAGAGACGTGGAACTTTATGGATGAGGTGTAGGCTTCATTAACAGGGTCATACTAAGATAAATATAATCAGAAGGAAGGTGCAGGAGTGATTACAATATTACGCCATTGTACTGAAAGGCTTAAGGGAGAAGTTTCACTCCTTCACTGGGAGAGAACATTCCTTCGGTAAACATAATGCCTGGAATCGTTTGGAAAGGAATAAAAAAAGCGCGACATTGTACTGAAGGAGTTAATATTTCCACCATATAGATGGCCAGGTGGTGGGTCAATGCTTCGAGGATTTAATGGAGGTGCAAAATATACATACGAGAAGGATAAAAAGGATAAAAAAAGAAAAGTGGCGGAAGCAATAAGAAAAGGCATGAAAGAAGCAAAACCAGTCAAAGGACCCCCTTAACTGCTGCACTCACCCTTGCATTACTGAAAAAGAAAAAAAATATATTCACGGGAGAGATGCAAATCCCGTAAGTCTGACCGTGGCTAAACTCTGGTTCATGTGAAGGTCTGTTACTGTTCAAACTGCCCTGTTCCTAGGGAAAAATATACCTATATCTATATCTATATATCTATATATACATATCTATCTATATATCTATATCTATTTCTTAGGACGTGACAGGATTGAACGTCTACCAATTAGCAAAAGTTCATGTTTCTATGTTAAAAACTTTGGTCGTGCACAACGGCTATGGTCGGGACCCTCGTGGGTACCCACACCTCGGGGGTGGCCCTTGAGCCATATTCCTAGGTAAACAACCATGGCGTTTTCCTCGCCTAAGAACGTTCCCGGGGTTCCACCTGCCCTATATAGCGACCAGAGTGAACGTTTACCATTCAGCCATCCATCCATCATCCAATCCTATGTTTCCCCATGAGCAGCGTAGGAGCCCGGGGCTAGGCAAGATGGTCCTTACATTTAAGATGAGAGTGTGACCAATATACGAAATATTGTATTCCTGGTTTAAAAATTACAGCCATGCATAATGACTTTGGCCGGCACCTCCGGAGCCGCAACCCTGCCCCTCCTTTCGTGAGGGAAGAAAGGCCCTCAGAGGTCCCACCTTGTCTCTTACCTGACTCGAGTATTGATGTACCACTGTGCAAAATTACCTGCTCCTGGATATAAAATTGTGACGGTACGTACTATATTCGCTATGGATCCCCCCCCCTCTCCCCCGGTGGAAGGCAGCCCTTGGGGTTCCACTCTCACAACGTGAATGGGGTGAACATCAACCAAAATGCAAAATTTCATTCTTCCTCTTTAAAAACTATGACCGTTTATAGCGAAATTGCCTGTGAACATCGCCTCTTCCCCTATCCCCCTCCCTCACACCGTGGGGATCCCATTATAGATTCATAACATGGCCCGAGCAAAACAATACCACCACAAATATTCGTGTTCGTAGGGGAAAAAATTGGTCGTGGCTAACGATTTGAGCTAGAAATCACCCCCTCCCCTCCCTTGGGTGGTGGCCATCGGAGGTCCTATCCTGCCTTAAACCTTTCCCGGGTGGAGGTCTACTGTTTCGTACAATTTCGTGTTCGTAACATCCATCCTATAAGACCTGGACTTGAGTCTTCGAAAAGGTACAGAAATTCAGTGAGTAAATAAGTAAGTAATTAGGTGAGTGAGTAAGTGCCAGTTAGGGAGGATCATTATTAAGTGGCCACCCATGAGGATGCCGCAAAAACAGAAAAAAGATGCTGCGATGGATCGGGGGCCAGCTGCATTGCCAGAATCATTAGTTGTTGGAAAAAGTTGAGAGAAATGGTACCTCTCCTGGCAACGAGAAAACCCTCATTTTGTACAAAGAAGAAAGTGTCTGTTGCTTGTATGAGAAGTGTGATGATGAGTGGCAGTGGAAGATGGTCAGTAAAGATGAGCATATTTACAGTTTGGAACGAAACAAGATGCCGGTGGAGAGATGGATGAATACTGCTTCCTTGAGGGACAGGTTGTATAGCACAGCACTGAAGAAACGTTGATTATATATATATATATATATATATATATATATATATATATATATATATATATATATATATATATATATATATATACATATATATATATATATATATATACTGAATTGTATTAATCTGTATTAACATAATGCGAAAAGAACGACTGAGATAGTCTGAACGTGTAGAAAAAATGAAAAAGGTTAACCTAATAATGAGAATATTCATGGATACTAATGCTGAAGGCAGTGTGCCAAAAGGCAGAACTACGATAACATGGAGCGTAGTATTATGTAAGAAACTCAGGAAAAAGGGCATAGGACTGTTCAGCCTTGAGAGCAATGATCATTTGCCAGCATGGCCAAAGCCTTAAAAAATTATAAATTTAAATGCATGC
>NC_137033.1:44315760-44368260 GCF_032717465.1 Coenobita brevimanus
CCGACCGCATCACCTCATGGGAATAAACAGAATGTGTAAGTTTATACTGTAAATCTATCTAAGTCTCTCTCTCTCTCTCTCTCTCTCTCTCTCTCTCTCTCTCACACACACACACACACACACACACACACACGTAAGCACACACACAACAGTCAGACATTTCGCAAATGTATTCATACATACATGCATCCATAAGCACACAAACAAAGACGAACAGACAAAATGAACATAAGCATGCACACTCAAATACACAAACACAAAGAACACAAGCATACACAAACACGATTCTCTGTCTGTCTCTATCTCTATCTGTCTGTCTGTCTGTCTGTCTCCGTCTATCTATCTATCTATCTATCTATCTCTATCCGCTGATTGCCAGCGGGAAGCATGAAAGGTCCGGGAGATAATAAAGTGCGAAGAGGAAGGAGAGGACGGGGAGATAAAGGAGCAGGCTTGATGGACAATCGAGAGAGAGAGAGAGAGAGAGAGAGAGAGAGAGAGAGAGAGAGAGAGAGGAGAAATAGGTGTTTATAACGATATGATGAATGGCTAATGGCTACTCAAGAATGAATACTAAAGGTAACGTACTTAGCATAGTGGGTTTATAGTTATGTTTCTTTTAAAATATACAGTTGTATGTTATCGCTGGGTTTTAATGGTTTTTGTGTTATTGCCGTTAGTAAGAAATTTATATTCCTTTTAGTCCTGGCATTCGTAGAAATTATATCCCTAACTTTGTTTTATTTTCTTGCCATTTATCATCACAGTAATGACATTAACCCTTAGGTTCCTGCGACTCACTCACAGCTGAACGTTATCGTCTGGCGTAAGTTGGAATGGAATGTAAGATAACGGGATTAATTTTTTTTTTTTTTTTTTCATATGTCCGACTCTGGGCATAGGCTTCACAGCCTGCTCTCAAGGCCCAGTAGTCCTCCTATATTCCATACACCTCTACATTCCACCACTTCGGCGCTAACACCCACCGTCCATACTGAATACACGCTAGGGCTGTCTCATATAGGACTGGTGTGTTGGTATTAGCGGGGATATTTTTACGACATGTCGGCGGGTCTTCTGGTAGATCAGTAAAGTCTGCTTTTTATGACATTCAATCCTTAAACTGTTCCCTGCCCCAGCGGGGATTTGAACCCGGGTCCGGTAGGATTGCAGGTCACCTCTCTACCGATTGAGCCACCGCCTCCCCCAAGGACTACTGTTAACGGGGTCCTAAGCTCACTCAACTGCATAGCATCATCTGGAATGCTGTGGAATAAAATATTTGCGACGGGGTAAGTACCAGAGGATTCAATTTTTAAAAATCAAAGGATGGGGTGGCGCTTACTGAATGTAATATGTAGATTCCACAGAGCTCCCTATCTAATTAAAGGAACTTTCTGTAGAATTTTTAGCTTTCTCATATTTTTGGACCTCTCTCTTTACACAGGACGAGGTGGAAGAAAAGGGTAGGGGGGGCGAATGAGGGAAGACAAGGAAAGGAGTGTCGTTGCTGAGCAAAGACAGGTGGTTGGAAGTCCTTTTAGCTCCTCCATATCAAGAAGTCTTCCTCTGAGACGCATAAATGTCTATTAGTATCGAAATAAATCCCAAAAAGAACAAGATGGAGGAAACGGGTAGTTGTATGAGATGTTAATGAGTCTTGGGATGAGGAGGGGGTCGTTGCTGAGTAGGGACATAATTATTATGAAGTTAAACAAGCAGCTGATATTCACCTTACCTATTATAATAGTTTTCTTAACTTTAGCAGTGTATTTTATATAGTTATATTAGTTTTCTTAACTTTAGCAATGTATTTTATATAGTTCCCTAGGAGAGGTTACTTAAGAAATTCACTGCATTAGGCACAGAAGACGATATTATCTTAAAATAAATATAATCAGTTCCAATGGGAAGGAAGCAGAGGGTAGGTATGAACTGAATTAATTCAGACTGAGGATTATTAATGCATGATGTGCCTCATGGTTCAGTTTATCCTTATTTATTTATCATATCCATCAGTGAAAGAAATTAATTCACAAGTGTTGGTGTTATTAAATTTACTGATAATACAAAAGTAGGTAAAATAATAAACATAGTAGGGTTATAACAGCCTTCTGAATGACCTTCATATGTAATCCAAATAGCCGCAGAAGTGATAAATGAGATATATAGTCAAGATAATAATATAGTAACTAGTGTAGGGAACGCCATCAACATTATCATACTCACGACAAAAATGCTAAAATCGAAAGATATGAAGGATCCAGGTGTCAAGCAAGGATCTAAAACAGACACAAAAATGCATAGATCTCCAGAGTAATTCTAGCACTTTCTCGAGCTTTAGAGACACCGCACTTAGACTATGCAGCACAAGTTTGGTAGAGAATGAATGTAATATCCTTAGATGGTGTTCGGAGATGACTGACAAAAATTATTCACAACATTTGGAACCTTTATTTTGAAAACAGGTTAAGAAAATTAAATTACTCTCAAATGGGTAGCAAAAACTCGGGGGAGGTTAAAGGAAGTGTTTAAATGGATTAAGAGAATTCATACACGAGAAATCATTAAAGCACGAGGAATGAGTAAGCATGAGCGATGACACAAATTGTTTCAGATAACCTTGTCCAACTATATGACGACATAGAAATGAACCGGTTTAGAAACAGAGTAGTGAGGGAACTGAACACGTTGTCGATGGCAGTACAGTTATGGACATAGATACTGATAAACATTATTTACGATAAATAACGACACAGTGGGCAATGACTTTTCGAACTCAGCGATGTGATCTTCGGAACTAAGCAAATTTGTCAAAAATTTTATCAAGAGTTTCATAGCTATCTAGAACGTAATCCCACTTCGATTGATAGTTTCAAGATTTACCAAAACAGATATATGAGTAGTGTGGGGATTAACTTATGAACAGTTTCGAGATTAACCTTGGAATAGTTCCGAGATGAACCTAAATAGGCATATAAATGAAATGGGTTTGAGATTGGACGTATTCTAGTTAGAGGAGAATTTAAAACATAATTCATACAAACATTTCTATCAGGTTCTAGTGCAGTACCATAGTAGGCCTTCCCTCCACCAACTCCTAAAATACTTGCTAGTCAGTTTTCCAATGCTGCGTGGTATTCCTTTTCACAATATCAGCTGGATTCAGCTGAGTGTTTGGCGATGGCAGTTGTTGGGGGTGGGTAAGGGAGGTCCTACTTCTTTCCTATCCTCGTCTTATGTTAGTGAGTCATTCCGTTGTACAGAAAATGCTCAGTGGCCAATCGGTATATTGAAGTTATCCTCTTTTCTATGTTCTTTGCATTCCAAGGGATCTCCCGATAAGATGTATATAATATTCTGACAGCAGGAAGGATATAATTTAAAAATTTATCTTACTTAGGGGTGAATGGTGACTCTTGATAACCCTTTCACGACCACTTACTTTTATTTAATAACCTGAATAAATACATTTAGTAGTAAGAGGAATAAAAGTCAAGAACACCGACGTGCCCAACAGCATTAGTCTGAAGAAAATACTGAGGAGGGAGAACAAATTAAATTTAAAAGACGCCAGCGTGAAGAACAGGATTCTCTCTTCACTTCTACAATGTATTTTGTGTTATAATCATTATTCATATCACAATTAGTAGCTGTGGTAGAAGGATCATCTGAGCATGAACCCGGTGGACCGTACGCTGCAGATGTCATTCTCCTCCAGTCCACCATCCCTCTTTCTGGGGATAGGGAGGGATATGATGTTTGTATATCTGGGCAGTGGAGTAGCTCAGTTACGGTATATCAGTGCCACCACAGGAAGGCGTCCCTCTCCCACACCTGCATTATGACTGTAAACAGCAAACGATAATATTCAACTAAAACCACATGTAGTGAAGGAGTCAGTGTTAAGTATAAACAACTCCGATGTTCAAAAAACCTCTACAGAGATTTATAAAACCGTCTGGTAATGGTAATACGGAAATATAAAACAGATCATCTCAGTGAAGGAGTTAATGAGGCCAGCTCCCACTTGAAGCTGCGTCAAGCCATTGTCATTGATCATTTTTCACACAGTCTCATTAGTTTAGTGGGGAGGAAAGGTGGTAAAAAATTATGATAGGTATCAGGTGACAGGATGAGAGAGAGAGAGAGAGAGAGAGAGAGAGAGAGAGAGAGAGAGAGAGAGAGAGAGAGAGAGAGAGAGAGAGAGAATGGGTTTCTAAGAAGTACTAGTAAGTGGGACAGGAGAGGGAATAGAACTTTTCCTGAGTAATTAAGAAACCATCCATTATTAGATTTTATTACTACTCTTACAATGGAGGGATGGGGGCTGGGTGTAAAAGAGAGAGAGAGAGAGAGAGAGAGAGAGAGAGAGAGAGAGAGAGAGAGGAATAGTGAAGGGGGAGAGGGAAAAATAGGGGAGGAGAAGTGAAAGAAGGGAAGGAAGGGAAAGGGTGGATAGGAGGCAAAGTACATAAAAGGAAAGAAGGTGAAGGAAGGAAAAGGTAGTGAATGGAAAGAAGAAGGGAACGGAAGGAAAAGACATAAGAGGAAAGAGGCTGAAGGAAGGAAAAGGTAGTAAATGGAAAAAGGAAGGGAACGGAAAGAAAGGAGAAAAAGAAGTGAAGGAAATGAGAATAAGAGGGGAAAATAAATGAAGAAAATAAAAGAAAGGAAGGAAATGAGGGAAATGAAATGAAGGGCAGGAACGAAAAGGAAGCAAAAAAAGGAAGGGAAGGGAAGTGAAGTACAGGAAGGAAGAAGGAAAGAAGAACGAAGAGAAAGGAAAGAAAAGGAAAGGAAAGGAAGAACGAAGAGAAAGGAAAGAAAAGGAAAGGAAAGGAAGACAAGGAAAGGTAGAAAAAGATGAGAAGAAAAATAGAAAAAATGAAAATGCAGTGGATGGTATGGAAAAGGAAGGAAAAAGGTAGAGGAAAGGAAAAGGAAGGGAAGGAAAGGGAACGGGAAGGAGGCTAATGGAGAAAAGGCAACGGTATCTCAACCCCTTTATCACTACAGATGTGTTCTGATGCAAAATAAAGAGTCTTCCGTTAACAGTATTATAACGTAGTCCTTTATTGCCCCACTAGGAGCGTAGGGGCCCGGGACTAGGGCACATAGTACGTAAATTTTATGAAATCGTAACTATGCTCTTTTACTTTAATCTGGCTTATTGATTACTAAGTTGTATGTATAGACGGTCACTAGAACACGATATTTGTCATATAGAGGTGGTATAGAAAAGATAAAGAGCTACAAAACACTCTTTATCTGCCACTGAGCTACCTGAAAGAAGCAACAAAAGATTGAAAACGTGGGCCAGGGAGAATATGGAACAGTTTCTTTTCTGTAAACGGTGTTATGTGAACAATATACCTCTAACTACCTCTGCGATGCAAACCCGCATGAGAATCATTTGGTTAGAGTGCCTTAACACACTAGTTCACCAGGTAGCATGGAAGGCGCCATGACACTGAAGGGGATAAAGGCGTATCTCACCAGCTGAATGAAACTGGGTGGCGGCAGCAAGAACAAAATACAAATACTACACGGTACTAAAGACATAAAATATTATGCAGGTGTAACTTAGGCAATATTTCACCTGTCTTATTAACCTATTGATCTCAGTGACGTATTTGTTTTTCTTGCTCTGTCCAGATGATGTTTATCTTAGATATTTTTTTGAGGTGAAGTGTTTAGATACCATCTTCATTAATCACTTCACGACCAGAACACTTCACTAAGAATATCACAGTTTCTTAGTAGTAGTTGGAATGAAAATTAACAAACACGTCACCATATCAAAGAAGTTAAGTATGCTATCTGAGTTGAAGGAAGGGTAAGATGGTACAGGTATATGTGAAGAGAGATGCAAAAGTAAGAGAAAGATATATGAGAGAGAGAGAGAGAGAGAGAGAGAGAGAGAGAGAGAGAGAGAGAGAGAGAGAGAGAGAGGGAGAGAGAGAGAGAGAGGAAAACTGTAAGAAGGAGAGGAGAGGATGGAAGTGGGAGACGAAGAGATGTAAGAGGGATAAGATGAGATGTAAGGGAGAGGAAAAGATGCAGGAGGAAGACGAAAATGTGTAAGAAGTAGGGGAAGAGATGTAAGAGGGAGAGAAGAAGATATAAGAGGAATGGAAAGATATGTAAGAGGGAGAGGATGTAATACAAGAGGAAGATATGTAAGAGGGAGAGGAAGATATGTAAGAGCGAGAGGAAGAGAAGAAAGAGGGGGAGGAAGAGATACATGAGGGAGAGGAAGAGATGAATGCAAGAAAGAAAAAGATGAAAAATAAGAGGTAGGAATGTAAGAGGTAGACAAAGATATGTAAATGGTAGACAATGATATGTAAGGGGGAGAAGCATAGATGAAAAAAAAAAGAAAGATAATTATGTAAGACTGGGAGGAAGAGATGTCAAGAAGGGAAACAATAGAAAAATGACAGATGGAAAAGAAGCAACAAGGGTTCAGACTAAAGAGTATGGGTACGACGAGAGAAAAGGGGGAAAAAGAGGAAAAGGATCAGTTACAGAGGAAAAAAGAGGAAGAGGATCAGTTACACAAAGGTTGGGGAGACACTTGAAGAAGAAAATGTTCATGGAAGTGGGGAGTAGGAGGGGAAGAGTGAGAGGAAAGTACGGAACTCTGGCGATAATTATTGGGAAAAAAAAAAAAAAAAAGGCGAATACGAAAGGAAAAGGACGAGTTACAAGAAGGGAGAGGAAACACCATAAACCTGAAATATAACTCCGAATTAAACACCAAAACTGTGGTATTTCGAAGACTATTAAAGCTAGAGCTGATTTACGCACATCCTTGGAAAGTGTATGAAAGAGTAATGGGCGTTACTTCAGCAGTTTTTCCTAAAGTTCGTCACGATATTGTTTTATAAAGTCGAAAAGCTACAAATTGAGCACCAAAACAGTGCCAATTAGGAGGCTGCTAAAGTTTCAGCGGACCTACGCACACCCTTGGAAAGTAGTGTGTGTTATAGAAGTGGCTTCTCTCAAAATTCGCCAACTTCTATAAAGCTCGTAAAACGGTAAAATTTCGCATAAAATATTAAGCGTGTCAAGATCATGCTTTTCTGTGCGTTTATCTTCCACATTAGCTCTGGACCTACCTGTTATATTTTGGCATGAGGGTCTAAAGCCCTAAAACTGTCAGTATAAACGTTCTGAAAAGAGCGGGTTCAATCCAAAGAATGGATTAGTACCAAGAAAGTGGGTTGGCACATTTCTTTCAGTTGTCCTAAGTTATCAGCTCAGGTTTGGGTCGGATGGAATCATTGATGACATGTGTCCTGCTTGTAGAACAGGCCCACACAACATAACACGCATAACGGGGCACTGCACAATACACTTACACGCAGACTATCCTTTGCGACAGCCCCATAGGGGTGGTTTCTTATCTACAGTTGAAGGGGCACTTTGTCAAATGAACCGGGGTTAAGCAACAACAGCAGCAGTTGCTTCTTTCAGCTAAAATGACAACACTTGTAAGCTTGCTTTCATGAACACATTTTACAACTTTGCATGGACGCCTGCTACCTAACTGTTCGGTTCTGGGAAGATGCTTGATTTCAGATAATAAAAAAAAAGGAACCTTTTAAAAATGTCTGATACGACTTGACAATTATAGTTTACCTAGGAGAGACTCAAAATGCTGAATTCTTGACGTTGGAAGGGATTTCGTAACACCTCTTACTTAGCAACTTAATATGTCCATTATACCATTATAATTGTCCTATTGGATGTTACTGACGCAATCGATGTCATTACTGAAAAAATATCAAATAAGAAGCGGTGCCAAGGCACAGCAAACCCGTCTCCGGCAGCCATTTTAGTGCTGACGTATAAACACAACAGAATATCTAATACAAAATGTCACATAATCAAATATGGAGTAAAAGGGGTGAAAATTGACATTATTTATGCCCATTTGAAATTTTAGGCCCAACTCACCTGACATTGACCGCCTTTATCGCTAACGGAGAGGTACACCCGCTGATATAAAGAGGTATGTTATTGGATGCAGATTTGACAGATGCACCTTTTCGTTTTGGTTTTATGTCGATATGACGAATTTGAAAGGAGTTATGGAGAAAAAACAATTTTTACCCGCCCTCGTTGTTTTACATTTTGGGGGCCTACAGCCTGGGCCTTGGCCCAATTTGGCCCAAAATTTAATCAGGTGATCAGGTCAGAGTCAATCATCCCTGCAATTTTTGTCAAAATCGCACCAGTAGTTTTCGCGTAAAGTTAACAGACAGACAGACTGACAAACAGAGAGAAAATAATACCCGTCCCCGGAACAAGAAGATAACCTCTCTCATGGTAGGGACAACTGGAGTTCTTTTATTCCACCTCACGACAGACGGTTGCATTAAGCTAAGAGTAAGTCATAGGATGCTGTCACCAATTACCATTCCATGGCCAACACAACTCTTGTAGTTATTCAGATGTGAGTGAGTCACAGGGGCCTGAGGATGTTAACCGTTCGCACACTTACCATCAACACAGACAATGGCGACTACGGAAGGGAATCAGAGGAGTGAAGGTTTAGTTGGTAAGCATATTGCCTCGTTCAGTCCTGGAATGTATTTTACCATATAATTCTTGATGTTTACAGATGATGATCTTTAGTTTAGTGCAGACTCTTCAAACTATATGGGTTGGCTAAAGTCTTCATTATCTCTTTCATTGCTTACAAACACTTTCTGAATAAACAAAATCTTGGCACAGACAAGATTAAACTCTAATATTCATTATGGAACTGGAGGATTTAATATAAAGTAGTAACTACAGAAGCGGCTTTGTATGCCATGATGAATTCCACGTCAACGACACATTACATGTGATCAGAAGTCGGTCGAAGCTCCCAATTATTAACAGTTTTGTCACGAGCCGCCACATTCGGCATGTATATCATTAAATCCGCCTCCGCTGCTTATGACAGTTTTTGGAAGTGTCTTTGGTGTGTCTTAACAGCTGACAGTGTGACGAAAGGGAATTGATGCCACATCGATTCTGCAACGGCAGTCACAGACGCACTGTATGTGCGTGTGTACACACACACACACACACACACACACACACACAGGATGATCCATTTATAGCACTCCTCTTCTGCTCCACCAGGCGAATTCTCAAGTGTTACAGGGATGGTTTTGTCAGCGTTATTAATGTCTACTCCTTCTCATTTATTCTTTGCATTCTCCCACTGTTAAATCCACATCCTCAACAGCAGGCTGAGCCATTTCCATAAAATATATATCATAATACTGTACATCATAACTATTACCCTTACCATTAGTACTACTGATGTTGAAAAATTATCATTCATTATTACTATTTGTGAGTAAAATATACCTTTTATTTTTTGCAGGTAAGCCGCAACTTTCTCTGTTCGCACTACAAAATTTGTAAGTATACTGTAAAGTATGAACAATGTATATTATAGTGATGTATTTATCTACCAAGTTAATAGGTCAGCAGTAGAGTTATCATCAGTGGTACAGTGTAGAGGAGAGGGAAGACCGGTGTAGAAGAATAAAGTATCCAAGGAACTGTGAATAATTGGTCAAGAAAAATACTGTGAAGCAAAATTGGCTTATTAAAGTCGACAGTAAAAGTGATCCTGACTCTAGCAGAGGACGAGGAATTTTGAAATAATTAGCCTGTTTCATCAGCCGTGTTTCATCAGTCTCGGGAAATGAGGATGTGAGTCGGACAGAAACAGTTGTACCTTCTGGGTAAACATCTTGTCCATATTCACGTATAATCCTTACATTTGAACAACTCACGGCACTGAAATAAGACACGTGAGTGTATCATTTCTGCAGGGTCACGTTCTCATTTTTTCTTGCATTGTTATCCTTATTTTAGGCTCTTGAGGCAGACACTTTGTCTGTATTCTACCCTATTTAAAATTCCGCTGCTTTTTGCTTTCCTCTGTATTCCATTTGTACTCTCTATGTCCTCCCATACCACGCTTACTAAAAAGAGTTAATCATTATTGTTGTCTGTCTGTCATCAAACTTCTCCTGCATGTACCATGACTAAAGAAATTGAGAACGCGATTGTCAGAGGACGAAGAAGAACGTTTCAATTACCCTTTTCATTTTAACAATAGATTTTATTTTTAAATGGAAGCACCTGACACAGCCTTCATTAAGCTTTCACTACAGAACACTACCTCAAAACTGAATTAAATCGTCCGGTACCAGCAACAATAAAATGAAAACTATTTACTCGGGCTGACGGAATGAACGCCTGTGGACAACACAAGGGTCATTGAGACAGACATTCTATTTAGCCAAGTTCCATTCTTCCCCTACAGTATGATCTGCAATAGTTGCCTGACATTCAGATCGCCAGTTGTGCTGCTGGATTAACAGGGATAAAGGAAAACAAGCTTTATCCAAGAGTTTAACCGATTCGAGAATAGAACTCGGGCTCTTCCAGCTGCGTGCTGAATGTACTAACCAATGCACCACCGTCACCTTATATGACCTCATAAACTTTACCACAAGGACTTTCAATCACAAGTTAGCCCTTTTAACCAGAGGACGTTTTGTGTATAACTTGCTTTCCAAGACTCTTTTTTTCTGCTTAATAAGACTCATCGAACTGCAGGGATTAGATTCATCGAACTGCAGGGATTAGATGTAGCCTTCACAATCCTTTCACTACAAGGCGATTATCTTCAGGTGAATAATATCGCCTAATAGTACCAAAAATAAACTGTAAATAAAAATAATTTATCTTATTAAAAGGCAATTGAGTTTTTGTAGGAAGTTGTGCACTCACATAACTAATATGCAGAAAATTTGGCTTTACATGATAAACTATCAGGGCCACATGTAGACGTTAAGTTTTCCGAAATATGATGGAGTTTTTAATAGAATATTCTGGCAACTACCCGGCGATTATATACATAGTAGGCCAAACCCCTTATTGACAAGTTAATGGGGGATATAATACCTACCCCACTCATTTCGTAGTACACGTTATTTCCCTAGAACTGAATCCAGTCCTCAAGGACATCGAGAATGAAACATAAAAGACGTTTAACGTGGATAGAATGTTTTTAAGTAAATTTTTTCCACGTTTGTAACATTTGTAGACACCTTTTCCTAGGTCATATGTATAAAACTCGTACACAGGATACCCGTTTAAAAACCACCGAGATCATATGACATTTTTAAAGCCAATATACGACGGGAAATTATATTCTTTAGTTAAGGTACTTTCATATATACCAAGTTCTAATTATCATAAAATGACTGAGCCAGAGTTAGTTCGTTATATCAAGTCTGCGTAAAGAAAATTCTACCAGGGAAAAAAAAAACATGTAAACAATAGAATAAAAAATAAATACATCCCTTTAGCACAATAATATAACCACCGTAATTAGTAGAAACTGGTACAGATAGACAGGCACACGGATAAAAAGATTCGGCGTTATGCTGAATTCCGCAGGACCAGCTGTTAGAATGGAATGGGAAAGTCATTAAATAAGATAAATATTGTCAAAGGGAAGAACCGCTAACTTCATTTTTATAACGTCTCAGCGTGGAACCCAGGCAGGGACAAGACTCTGGGAGGAATGGATTTAACCCCCTGGCTTCACATTACAGTTACTGGATTTCTGTGGATGACTGACGAAAAGTGTCAGAAATACTGTGATTCTGCTAATCCCTTTACTTAGTGATAAGGAATAATTTAGTCCTCAAAATAACAGTTCCCTGCTATCCATTCGAAATAAATATTTCCTTCATTAAACTCTTGTTTGAGAAGATGTGCATGTATCACTGGTAGCCAACATGAAGAGCTGTGTGATACTTTCCATCATGATATCACTTTCCCCTCCTCACAGATAAGTAATACTGCTACTGCACCAAAGTAATGAACTAAACCAGTCCCGACGAATATAATTATGATGGACACACACGATCGTATGCGTCGCCACAGCCATTCCTGCAATGGCTCGTGCGTTTTGTACACTACGCCGGGTTACGAAGGCACCCAGAACGTGATGGCTCATTTAGTTCTGATCTCAGTTTGCCGAGGCTCTGACTCCATCCACCACCTGGCTACTATACCCATTACAGATGACCACCATATAGCCTATACATCAAGATAAAATTAGTCTGACGAACTCAACTTAAAAATAAAAAAAATCCTTTCATCTTCTCACTCAATAAGGTGCTAACTTCAGTGATTCTGTAGCCAGAAATATATCAGTAGTTTTCCTGTAACCCAGAAAACCTTATACTTCTTTGGGTGGTAACCATATGCCCGATGGTCTACTGGGTTTACGTGCTCCAAACGACTATGGTCAGTAGTGATTAAATCAGAGTTTTTTTTTTTTTTTTCTAACTCAAAGTGCCACTTAAGCGAAGGCGAGTGACTGATCATTATTGTTACCTCCGCCAAGGAGGGTATGTTTTTGTCTGGCGTTGATTTGTTTGTCGATTTGTCTGAGAGCATAATTGCTCAAAAAGTTATGAAAGGATTTTGCTAAAATTTTTGGAGAGGTAGGGTATGGTCCAAGGACCAATCCATTAGATACTGGTGGTGATCCGGATGACCATCTGGATCAAGAATTTTTTTGTTTGTTTGTCCACGCGATATGTCCAAAAGTTCTTAGTGAATTTCAATGAAATTTTGTGGAAGGGTGGGCCATAGGCCAAGGAAAAACTGATTAAGTTCTAGGGCGGATCCGGATACGGATCCGGATCCGGATCCTGCAAAGACGCTGGCAGAGGAATGCGCTCTCTGAGTGTTTTCTAGTTATGTCACGATTCAGTAGCCTAGCTTCAGACCCCTACACTCCTGATGGGGCACCAAAGAAAATCAGAGCAAAATAAAACATTCCCACAAGTCTCACTACAGTCCCAAACTTACTACATAACGAGAGAGAGAGAGAGAGAGAGAGAGTAACAGGAAGAGAAAATGTGCTAAAAATAAGACACCAGGGAAAATGTATGAGAGCAGAAGGAGGAGGAGAAAGAACTGCATTGCAAGTAATGATTATGTGGGAAGGAAACCGATGCAAAGGAGAGGAAAAACAAGGAGTTAAGAGGAAGTTTACTACAGAGAACAGGAAAGGCAGGGAGAGAAATGTAGGAAGCAAGAGCAGCAGAGGGAAAAGGAGGAAGTGGCAGAAGAAAAGGAAAATGGAGATACAGAAAGAGAAAGAAGAGAAAAGGAAATAGAGAAAAGGAAGGAGAGACAGTGGAAGAGAAATAGAAGGAAAGGGAGCAGCAGAGGAAGAAGGTTGTGTAGAAAAAAGGCAAGGGGAGAGAGAGAGAGAGAGAGAGAGAGAGAGAGAGAGAGAGAGTCTCGGCATATAAGCACTAACTTCAGGACATAAATCTAGGGCTTAATGTTAGTACAAAATGCTTAGTCAACATATGTCCACTTCTCAGCCGTTATGTGTTGCTGTTACTGATAATCTAATAGCGGGAAAAAAGAAAATGGTCTGCCTCATAATTCACCCATAAGGCTCTCAGTAATTGTAGCTCCATACCGGTAGAGAATTAAAACCTTGCTGACATAGTTATTCCTGAAAATCAGCCCAAGATTAATATTCTGAAGCTAGTGCGTCAAGTATCGGGACATCATATTCCATAAACAGTGTCCCGGGAGGAAAGGGCATAACTGTGGGAATTAGAGATAAGGGAATTCTAAGCCACAAATGTTATATCAACGTGAGTCTTAAATTCATCCATTACAAAGCTGCAATCACTGATCACCTTGCGGGTGCATTGTGAAGGAGATCATTTTCGTGCCTAAGATCATCAGTAACTGAAGCTCCGTAAAGGATGAGATTTTAGTAGCGTTCCCACTTGTCTGGGCCTGGACCCCTAGCCACGTAGTTGGTATGTTACTAAGGTGGGAGGGAGGGAGGGAGGAAGTAGGTAGGTAGGCAGAGAGAGAGAGAGAGAGAGAGAGAGAGAGAGAGAGAGAGAGAGAGAGAGAGAACATATACGCTAACTGAGAGGGCCAGAGAGGTAGGAAGTGCTTGTATATGAAGGAGGAGAAGGGAGGTGGGAAATAAGGAGCGAATGAAGAGGAAGGCATAATGGAGGGAGGAGGAAGAAAGGAAAGCAGAGAGAAAAATGGATACAGGAGGAAAGAGAGAGTCAGTGAGGAGGAACAAAAGTGGATACAGGAGGAAAGAGAGAGTCAGTGAGGAGGAACAGAAATGAAGTAAGAAAATAGAGATGAGAGGAAAAAGGGAAAGGAGGGAGAAATGAAAGGCACAGACAGAAAGGGGAAAAAGGTATTGAATAAGACAAGGCGGGAAGGAGGAGAGAGGAGGAGGAGGGGAGGAAGGAGGGGGAAAGGTTGTAGGGAGAGATTATATGAAGGGAACGGAGAGGATAAGGAAAGGGCAGGAAGAGAAAGTGTGGAGGGATGGAGAGAAACGAGAAGAAAATAAAAAGACGTGATAGAGGAGGAAAGAAGTAAGATAAAGGACAAGGGAGAAAAATGAGGAAAGGGAGGGTGAGAGAGAATGGAGAGAACGAAATAAAGGGGAAAGAGAGAGAGAGAGAGAGAGAGAGAGAGAGAGAGAGAGAGAGAGAGACTGGTAAACAAGGCTGGATGAAAGAGGGAGGGAATGAGATAAAGAAATATAACCAAGAGCGACGAGGAAGACAGAGGGTGAGGAAGGAAAAGAGGAAAGGGGGAGAGAAGATAAGAATGATGAAAGAGATGAAAAGGAGAAGTGAGTGAGGAGGAAAGAGAGAAAAGCTAGGACAGAAGAAAGTGAAAAGAGATGGTGAGGAGGGGAGTAAGAAAATGTAAGGAGAAATAAAAAAAAAAATAAAGGTCTTGGAGAGGAGGAATGAAGAAGGAGGGGAGAGAAGGAAAATATTAAGGATTGTACAAAAGACGAGCAGGAAAAAAGGAGGGAGGATAATAGAAATGACTGCAGGGTGCTGAAAATGAGTATTATATGAGAAGTTTAACAATTGTCGATACTGATACTGTAGAGCACTTTGGTTTGCAGTCCCCAGATGATTTATCAATGAATAAATTAACTGTCTGCTGAAACAGACAATAGGTATTATGAGAGTGAAATCGGGGCTCATGGGCTGAAGAGGTCTGCCTGTATTTAAAAGTGCCACTTGGTTGAATGATTAACTCTTGAACTCAGGGTTAGATATGTCAGCTGACTGAAGACCTGATATTTGTATAAGTCGTATATATATTGACTAATATTTGCGTCCGGGTGAGGCTGTTTTAGTTTGATCGGATTATACCTGTATGCACCAATACATATAGAGTATGCAACCTGAATGGGTTATATCTTTGTCTAGTAGGTGCAGTGATGATGCCAATCAGTCGACAAAAACTGAAATCTTCGGTAGCCAAGATTTAAATGTTTTTGCTTTCGATTCAGTGGAGCTGCTGTCGCTGCTTCTGTTCTTGGGTGACAGCAGTGTCTAGGGAGGACTTTTTCGTTTGATCCTATTATTGCTTTAGTGTCCTGGAACCGACTTCCAAGCCTGACTGCAACTGCGAGGGTTCAGGAGACATAGAAATGGAATTATGTGAACTGTCTACTTATTTGTAGCCTGACAAACAGCTGAAGCACAGTGAGTGGTTATGCAAGTAATTCGATGAAGTACTTGTGCCCGGAGGATTGATAGAGAGGATTTCATTTGATGGACGTTTTTTTTGTAGTCTGGTACACAATTGCAACTCTGTAATTCATTATGCGCACAGTTTACTGGACTACCACAGCCTAGTGGACTTCTACTACACATAACTGCACAATGCTCAGGAGAGTTGCTTACTGCTGATTCATCTGAATAGCCAGCCTTGTGTACAGCGAACATACAGCGCTACTATGTCAGAAAGAGTCTGTTTGCTCCATGAGATAAAATAGGGCTTTTGCAGCAGATTTGAACCACAGTGAGTTCCGCTACTACATCTGGGCTCCTCTACTCTCGGCTCCTTCATTTTCCGGGTCTTAACTGTCATTGGAGGATGATGCACCTTTGGAGGGGGAGCTCCAATCATCCAAGGAGTTACTGAAGGTCTGAGAGCTGCTGGAGGAGTCATAATCTTGTGATCTTTTGTTGTTGTGGGAAGATAACCACTGAGCTTGTGTAATCAAGAAAACACTTACCCACTCTGGACTAACTTCGTAAATTAAAGTAGGGACAGATCCACAGATTATCTTTATTAAATCCTGCATTTGTTGTCGTTTCAAAGGTTGAGAAAATTTGTTTTAATCAATACAATGTATATGGTAGGGAAACGGCTAGAGAGAAGCTGAATAAATGAGTGAATGAATGATGGATGGATAGATAGAAGGATTGATGTGTGTGTGTGTGTGTGTGTGTGTGTGTGTGTGTGTGTGTGTGTGTGTGTGTTGAATTATTAAATAGTTACCCAGCTTACTAGGTAAACAGACCGAACCAGCTACACGTCTCTTCCCAAGCTGGAATGAATTATTATTTTTATTTTCTTACTCTTCTTTCTCTTCGTCTTCGGCTTTTTTTTTCTTATTGTTTGCAAAGGTTAATCTGTACCCGATTCTCTCTCTCTCTCTCCTGGTATCCTCTTTTCTCATTTTCCTGTCTGCCAGGTTACAGGTTATTTCTTGTTTCTTCCATCGTTCATGATTCTTCTCATTGTTCATTCATGGCTCTTTTTTACTATCTCCCTCACTTCCAGCTTTGATAGTTTCCTCCCTGTTCTCCTTTTTCTTATCTACGTTCATGTCTGCCTCCTTCCTCTCTTTCACTTTTCTTTTGTCGCTATAAACCCTTTCCGACTGTCTCTTCTTGCTTTATTTCCTGTTTTTCCTTTACCTGGTTTCGTTCATCCCAACCCATGTCTGTTTTCTTGCTCGTTATCTTCCATTCATTACACTATTTGTTTTCATTTCCTCCCTGACTGTCGTTTTCCCTTTCCTCCATCGCTGTTAATTTCTCTGTTTCATGCTGCCTTTTACCCTCTCCACTCTCGCTGCTTCCACTCCTGCCTCCCTGCTTACCTCACACTCCCTTCCCTCTTGTCCGACGGCCCTCCCACTCCCTTCCCTCCTCTTTGCCTGCCTGGCTGACTCTGTCCTCTCTTTCTAGCCTGCCTACCTCACTACCTTCCCTCCGGCCCACCTGCCTGCCTCCCTCCCCTCCTTTCTACCTGTCTGTCTCACTCTCTCCCCTCCTGCCTGTCTACCCAGCCCCTTCCCTCCTTCTTACCTGCCTGCCTCACTCGATCCCCTTTTGCCCACCTGCCTACTTCACCCCTTCCCTTCATTTTTACCTGTCTGTCACCCTCCCTCCCCTCCCCTCCTGTCTGCCTGCCTACCTTAATCCCTCCCCCTCCTACCTGCCTGCCTCATTCCCCTTTTTTCCTGCTTTCCTACCTGAGTCCCTCCATTCCTACCTGCCAGCCAATCTACCTCACCCACTTCCCCATCACTGCCTAACTCCCTCCCTTTCTCCCTCACTCCCCGCCGTCCTGTATCCACTCTCTCCCTTCCTTTCTTCCTTCCTCCCATCCCTCTCTGCTTGCCTCACCCCCTTCCATTCTGCCTCATTCCCTTCCTCCTATTCCTGTCTTCTGTCTGCTTGCCTCCCACACCTCCTTTCTCACCTCCGTTCCATCTACGTGCTTCCCTTTCCTGTCTGCCTGTCTCCCTTCCTCCTCCTCCTCCCTTCCCTCCTGTCCCACTCCCTCCTTCCCAACTTGTCTCCTCATCCCTGCCTTCCTGCCTCCTCACGTGCCTGCCATCCATCCCACGGGACGGCCCCGGAGTTCAAACTCATAATTTTGAATTCCTCACTTGCTTTGTATTCCTCGCTACAGATACTTCACCTCCACACATATTTTACCGATTCATTTTTTAACTTTTTAAATGTTTTTCGGAGGGACAGGAGGGGGAGAAATTGGCTTTTGAGTTTAAAGTTACCTCTTCTCAAAATGACAGTCAACATTTTTATATTTTCGCGGGTCTTATCAAAACGTTTTCATGAGGATCATGTTTGTTTGAGGGTCTGGAATACAGTTATTTTTTCTCAGTATGATAGTCGAGAACTTATTATACTCTCTTCCTCATATACAAAATGGAAGCATGTAAGTTGAACGTTTCCTGGAAAGAAGAACTTTATATATTTTTCGTTAAGACTTTACATTTCTTTCTAAATATGCGAGAGGATGCAGTGATCTTAATTAATACTTCCTTGTAATTCAATTCACTTAGAAGTTTTTATCTTTATCTGTGTCAAATATGATGGAAATTGTTGAGAAGAATTGCTGTGTTGTTGATGAAGCCTGTGAATGATAGTGAATGGTTCAGTATCAATACTAGAGTGTTACAAGCGTGTTTGATACACCCTCAGATTTTATGTATGTAAAAACTGATTGAATTATATTCCTTATATGCCCCCCCAAAATCTGATAGCCCGATTTTATTTTTTTTTTCAAAGAGAACTGACCGAAGGGAAAATCAAAGTCAATATACGTTCATTTCAAGGGACACTTCATTTTAAAGACTGAAGGTGATAAGCAGTAAGGAAGACTGACTGAGGAATGCAGTTCCAGAGCTGACCAAGTTAAACTAGAGTGAAAGAAACGAGTAAATCGTGGTGAACGATAGCGAAACATGGAATATACAGTATGAGATCTAATACGTGCATATCATGCCGAGCTGTTCACTGTGTTTGCGACCTTTGCAAATGGTTTTGAGTTCTGCGAAGGTTTGAAGGGCTTTATGTATAAATGAATACAGATAAGAATGAAAGAAAACCATTCGAGAGCCGAATGCTAATCGCCCGCCTGAATATGCTGTTGGCCAAGTCCAAGATTTCGGCCATATCTTGATGCCTTTAATGTTTCACGTTGATAGCTGAAGCCGTTCATGAGATGTGCTAAAGGCAGGTGATAAAAACGAGCTGACTTTTGGCAGTCAATTTAGTGACTTTGACCTTGACCCCGAGGGCCCATTTTCGAACTCGTCTAAGATTTTGGCCACATCTTGATACCCTGAAGGTTTTATGTTGATAGCTCAAGCCGTTCATGAGATATAATGGGAACACACACACACACACACACACACACACACACACACACACACACACACACACAGGGGGGAGGGGGGCAAAGACATTATCACTCTGCCCTGCAGGCGGCCGATAACAAACAGGTGCTTTTGAATGAACAGATAACTTCCAGTGTGAAGTGATATCGGAGATATGAAAAGCTGAAGTGGTGGAATTTTACTGTCAAACAATGATATGGCATAAGCACAAAAAAAATAAAAACTCTAGAGAACACTGGAAAGGTGACGTCAGTAACATATTTGAGGTAAGTAGATGGGAAAGGATAAATTATTTTGTAGTCAGTGAAGTATGGGGATTAGGACACTTGAATGAAAGCAAAACATTCGGGAGCCGAATACTTATCGCCCGCCAGAATATGCTGTTGGCCAAGTCCAAGAATTAGGCCAAATCTTGATACCCTGAAGGTTTCATTTTGATAGCTCAAGCCGTTCATGAGAAATGTGTTAAAGGCTAGCGATAAGAACTAGTTGACATTTGGCAGCCAGTTTGCCAAACTTGACCTTGACCTTGAGTGCCCATGTTCGAACTCGGCCAAGATTTTGGCCACATCTCTATACCTTGAAAGTTTCATGTTGATAGCTCAGGCCGTTCATGAGATATAATGGGAAAACACCCACCCACACACCCACACCCACCCACCCACACACACACACGCACGACGGCAAGACCATTATCGCTCCGCCTACTGAAGTCGGGCGATAATAAGTGTTCAAAATAATATGTCCTTAGATGGTACTGTCACAAAGAGAACATGATAATAACTTTCACTGATCCTCCTGGTAAACAAGCTTTCAGCTTTTATATCCTTAATGTCCTCGAACAGCTTGTACAGCACCTCACCCATATCCCTGAATGCCTTGGAGAGAGTTTCAACACACTTGACCTCTTTCTTACAACTGATCCTTCTGCTTATGCTGTTAAGCTTTTCTGGCCGCTGGGCCCCTCCCATCACAATGGTATCACCTTATCCTGTCCTATTGCTGCGTAAGGTAATGGGTGTGAGACTTTAGAGCTGCTGACTGTGGGGTTCTCAGGCAGTACTTCTTTGATTTTCCCTGGAATGATTATTGCTTCCATGGCAAAAAGCCATTTCAATGTGCCTCGCGCATTACAGACGTTATTCTCTCGGGAATCGAGACATATTACTTTCTCTTATCGGCTGTGGCACTTTGGAGCTGACTGGGGGGCTCTCAGGCAGTACTTCTTTGATTTTCCCTGGAATTATTATTGCGTCCATGGCCAAAAGCCATCTCAGTGTACCTCGCGCATTACGGATGTTATTCTCTCGGGCATGGAAGCACATATTCCTTTCTCTTATCATGTGACTAATGCAAAAAAATAAATAAATAAATATATAAAACTCGGTTTAATCACGCTTGCTCTAATGCTTTCCACAACAGGGAGAAGGCCAACAATAGGTGCTGGAACCAACCAACTCCTGAATTTCATCTCTTTTATGTCTTCCCAGAACTACGCTAAGTATTGTCATTGCTCTGCTAGGAATAATTTTCATTATTACTAAATGCTCTGAACTCTATGACTCAGATTCTTCCCGCCCCTTCTGGCACCTTGCCAAAAACCTTTATAACAACTTTAGTTCATCCTTCCCTCTTTTTCGCTCTGAAGGCCCTGTAGTTGTTTCTTCTACTGAAAAAGCAGAACTCTTTGCCCAGATTTTCTCAACCAGGCCCACATTAGACGATTCCGGTGCTGTTTCTTTATCACTTCCCTCCTCTGACTTCATCATGACTTACATTAATGGCAGACAGTTCATTTTGTTGGTTGAAAATGAAATTATGCATCGATTTACACGAAATTTTACTGGATAATAACTATATTTGGCAAAACTAATCCCTGAGCTTTATTTGTAAATGATTAATTTAATCACTGATATTTTTAAAATGATTATATGTTCACTCACTTAGGAGCAGTCAAAATCTTCAGTTGACATACTTTCTTCCACCACTGGCCTCAGTACTAACAAGACATATGGGCCTCATGGGGTCCCTCCTGTTGTCCTCAAAAACTGTGCTCCTGCATTTACATTCTGCTTAGGTAAACTTTTTTCCCTTTGTCTGTCGACTTGTACCCTTCCTTCTTGCTGGAAGATTGCTCTCATTCAGCCTGTTCCAAAGAAGGGTGACCATTCTAAGCACTCTATCGCCCAACTGCTTTCATACCCTATATTTTTATTTTTTATAATTATTCTTAGCAAAAATATTTAAGGCACTTTCCTTTCATAACCTTTCCGATCGCCAATATGGGTTCTGCTAGGGATGCTCCATTGGCGATCTTCTCATCTTCTTTTCAGACTCCTGGTCATCCGTCGTTCAGGACTTTGGCGAAAGTTTTGACACTGCACCTGACATCTCAAAGGCTTTTGATCAAGTCTGGAGTAAATCTGTTTTCCAAGCTTCCCTGTTATGGTTTCTGTCCTTGTATCTGAGCCTTCATATCTAGCTTCCATTCTGATCGTTCTATAGCTGCTGTCGTAGACAGCCACCGTTCTTCTCTTAGAGCTACATGGAGGTCCTCAGGGCTTTGCCCTATCACCAACACTTTTCCTTATATTATCAATGATCTAATTATACATAGAACCCTGTCCACTCATACGCTGATGACCACCCTTCACCTTGCTGTTTGCTTCTTGCGCCATCTATCTCAGCAGTTACTGCAGCAAACAAGGCATGAGGCAATGCCACACCCAATGTCTGTCTTGGCTCATATCTCTGATTGGGGTAAAAGTAATCTTGTTTTATCTAA
The DNA here is from genome assembly GCF_032717465.1 of Coenobita brevimanus. Classification (NCBI taxonomy): domain Eukaryota; kingdom Metazoa; phylum Arthropoda; class Malacostraca; order Decapoda; family Coenobitidae; genus Coenobita; species Coenobita brevimanus. Next base: position 44,337,618 of record NC_137033.1, read on the forward strand.
TGCATCAAAAATTAAGTTCTAACATCTTTTGACCCGTCAAAATCTTCCGCAGGAGTATCGTCTAGTTTTTAACAATGTCTAACTCTATCCTGTATCATCACAACATATTTTGGGTTTTGTTCTTTCGCGATTTGTCTTGGAAAGATCATATTACCACTATTGTAAAATCTACTTACTCATGCTCTTCCTTTTACTCCATGGGAGTCTGTAGGCAGTCAAACAATGAATCAATAGTTTTGGGACTACAGTACACATCAAACACATATACAATCAAATAACTCAGTTCACAGTCAGACACACACATCATGACCAACATATTCAGAATAATTTTCTTTCACACAAGTATACCCAGAACACACACACCTAAGCATCTACGTATAATACCAGCAGTCAGTCAACATTTACAGCAGTTCTACTGTATATCATACAAAACCCAAGAAGTGTCGAGCACCCGGAAATAATCCCTGTGGTGCCCCACACGTTATCCCTATTGATAATAAATAAGTGAAATCTGTTTTGGCTTAATATTGTCTATTCCTGAGGTACGACGATGTATTTTTGTTTTACCATGCCTGTCAACAGCACGTTTGCCTTGCAACATAATTATGTTGGCATCCAAATTTGTGAACGAGTTTCCCATGAATGACCTACTCTGAAAATAATTTAAAAACACTAACACAAACAATAGAAAACACAGATAATAGCCCCAAATGCAACATAAGCAACAACACAATGAAGAACATAAACATGTCCAGTGTTGGGGAAGTGTGGACTCGGCGGTATAAGTTCGGCTGTGTGGAAACACGAGCCATGAGTTCATTACACGATTGATTAGCGACACAAAGCCTAATAATTTCCACTGTGGCAGAGACGCTTTTGTCTGTGTTGCCCGAACTGTTCTAATTAGTGTCTGCTTCATTGTGAAGCATATATCCACGGGTGAATAAGTTCCAATTATATCCTAAAGCTTGGATTGCCATGGCTCTTTACAATGCTGAATAAATTTCTCTAGAAGCCGAAAGAAATATATGAAGATTCTAATTCTCTGGTGAATTATTTGTATTACTAAGGCGATTCCGTACAATTTAGGAACGACCTTGAATAGCGATGGGATTAGAGAAAAATTTATCTAACCCATCTAATTTGAAAAGTATTTTATTCTGAGCTTAATAATATCGTCTGAAGACAGCAAGAATATAATAAATACAAAACTACTTCATGCGGGAGATTCAGAGCCCTTCGGTGTGGTATGGGAGGATGATTTTGTGTGGTGTTAGAGAGTGGTATGGTGTGGTGGTAGAGGGTGGTATGGTGTGGTGTTTGAAGGCGGTATGATATGGTGTGTTGCGTTGTGTGGTGTGGTGTGTCTTGCCTATTAGGGGCCACTCCTAAACTGAATAGTAGCGTGTGGCATTAGCAAGAGTAAAAACGACGTCCTCGGACTTAAGAGGTTCTGTTGAATAAAATCGTTTGTCTCGAGTAACAATAAAAAAAAAAAAAAAAAAGAAAAGGAAAGGAAAGAAAAAAAAAGTCATGCTAGGTCCGGTTCCAATGAGGAATCTCCCCTGAGCTGAATTATCTTGTTTGGTGGTTGTGGCACAGGAGTAAAGCCCTAATCTTATTTTCGTGTGTAATGAGTTTCTAACCCTATGCTTTATTGGTTTTCACCTGAGACCAATGAAATAATACTGCGGTATCAAAGATGAAATATACTTGACGTCATCGTACTCTTGTTGTCGATGTAACCTCAGCTTCATCTGATGTGGTACTATACTCCATTATTTTTATTGAGGCGAAGATGCACTTGACGGGTTGATGATGATTGGCTGAATGCAACATGTCCAAAAAATATTTACTAACCCAAATTTCCCCCTCAGATATTTGTTGTCAGTTAATAATGCTACATTATGAAGTAATGTTGCATTCAGTCAATAATCACCAATCTGTCAAGTGCATCTTCGCCTCGATTTAAAAAAAACTGAGTTATAGTGAAGTGCTGGATGAAGCTATTCTTGTCCCGCAGTCCACTAGCTTCATTCTTGGGGACAGAGAGGGAATTATGGAATATTTTTATAACTGGACAACACAGACATCCATTTATATCGGTGCTGCCACATGAAGGCGTCCCTTTCATCGTACTAAATAGGTTAACAAATCTACCTGGGCAACTCTGCCAAACTGTATTGTCCCATACAAGTTGTATAATCATCATCGTCATTACACTACTTACGACTAATGAAATTGGAAGGCAACAGGATTAGAAAAAAAAAAAAAAAGATTAAAAGCAGGAGAACTCTCACCACAGTATCCAGTGACATCAGCCACACCATCATTCACAATATTATGCGTGCCTTTGAGATAATGCCTCAGTAACAGTAAATATATAAAATAATCTTTCTAGGGACACAGCCATTTCGCTGCTGTGGAAAGCTGACACCATACAAATTCGTTCACTCGAAGGAAATTCTAGCAGTCTGAATGTTACAAATGATGCCGGGTCTCAGTGTGAATGTTACAAATGATGCCGAGTCTCTGTTGTGAACGTCCTTCAGTATTTGTATTCAGGACCGGGATACACAAACGCACTTACAATCAATTCGTTGTCGCAACTCAGTTTTGATTTGCAGGCAGGACAAGGAGGCTGTCGAATCCTCCTCTGTGTCCCGTTCTAACTTCATAAATACATCTTTGTTGCGAGACGAAAGTTACAGAATATTATAACTTTTCTCAAGGACTCTCAGAGAAAGGAGTGAAAAACCTTTACTTGTGTAATTCTTCCTATAAAAACATATCTAAGTTACGACGGGGAATCGATCGTACAGATGTTTGACATGTTTTTCACTAATCATCAAACAACTGGAGTGATTTGGGAAGGAATTACAGAGCATTTGTTCTAACCAAACGAGGATCCGTAACCCCCTTCAGCTCAGTTGATGGTCAGGAGTGTTGAGACTAGAAGGTCGATTTGACAAGTAACCAAGGAGACTTTGACATCTCACAACTAAGGTTTTTCATTTAACAGCGACTTAATACTGAAGCTGTGAGTAATGCAGCTCTACAAGGTAAAGATAAACCAACGATACTTTGGTCCATGCTCTCGTAGGTTAAGAAAGCTCCCTAGCACCTCTTCATTAGCGATTTATTTTGGATATGGCTCTTTAATATTCTTCTGAATGTTATTTATGCTGAGTATGTTGGTATCTGAAGGATTTCAATGACACAGAAGAGGACAGTAAAGTGTTATTAGGAAAACAAATCGCTCTGCAAAAGGTGTTAGTGAGCTAGCTTAACCGACGAGAATACCTGCCTTTCTCTTGTTCGGCTGTGTTATGTAAAATGTGTAACAGCACCAGGGCCAGTATTCTTGTAGGGTAAGGAAGCTCCCTAATACCTTTTCTTAAGGGATTACATTTGTTTATTACACCTTACTTCCCTCCCCTGTGTTAAATAAATCCATCCAATATCGTTACTCCCTCCCCTGTGTTAAATAAATCCATCCAATATCGTTACTCCCTCCCCTGTGTTAAATAAATCCATCCAATATCGTTACTCCCCTCCCCTGTGTTAAATAAATCCATCCAGTATCGTTACTCCCTCCCCTGTGTTAAATAAATCCATCCAATATCGTTACTCCCCTCCTCTGTGTTAAATAAATCCATCCAATATCGTTACTCCCCTCCTCTGTGTTAAATAAATCCATCCAATATCGTTACTCCCCTCCTCTGTGTTAAATAAATCCATCCAGTATCGTTACTCCCCTCCCCTGTGTTAAATAAATCCATCCAGTATCGTTACTCCCCTCTCCTGTGTTAAATAAATCCATCCAATATCGTTACTCCCGTCCCCTGTGTTAAATAAATCCATCCAATATCGTTACTCCCCTCCCCTGTGTTAAATAAATCCATCCAATATCGTCACACTCTACATAAATAACGTACAAAAAGATACTAACCAGGAATATCCAAAAATAAATCGCTACTGACGAGGTGCTAGGACGCCTCCTTAGGCGGCGATAATACTGGCCAAAAGAACAGACGACGATAGTGTACTGAATGGGCTAAGTTTATCCCCTCTTAATCCCTTCATTCCGAGGACGAAATTCTTAATTCGTACTTTCTTCAGATGATTTTACTTAGGTTAGGGGAGACCTATCGTGCAGCAGGGGTTAAGTAAAGCCTTCATTATAACCTTTCAGGAAAAGGAAGGTTCTCCTAAATTTAAATTAAAAGTCTACAAGCAGAAAGAATTACATGAAAAAGGACGTCATGGGACTGAAATAGTTAACTCTCAGAACCAGACGACATTTCCTTCATTTCCTTATTGCTATTACCATACACTGTATTCGGTTCAGGAGTCACTGTTCAGACTCGAAATATCAAGTATGGCGTTCAGCATATCCTTTTATTACCGTACTTGTTTTACTCTAACTTGGCCCAGATTTCCGTCCTTTTGTAGCTTATTTCATGTAGCTCAGTGGCAGGTGTAGACATTGCTACGGTTCTGCATTCTTTCCAGAGCTCTTCCTCCTGAATAGCACCATATTCTGTTGTAAATCTGGTGTTAAAATTTAGCATTTAAGAAAAGAAGGCGTCTTTAGGCCAAGTTAGAGTAAATGGAGTATAGCCGAGGGGTGGATTGAGGGGAAAATCGCCAAAAATGATTTCATATTACGAAAAAAAGGGGGGGGGGAGCGGCATTAAAATTTCATAATGTCGACATGATTGTGAAGGGAATAAAATCCCAAAAGAGTTCATGGCCCAGCAAAGTATGTGGAATCGAAAATTAGTTTCATTCATATACAGTATATATATATATATATATATATATATATATATATATATATATATATATATATATATATATATACAGTATATCGTCATCACCCGTTCAAGTATCCACTGCAGGACCGGCCTATCCCGACAGAAGTCAGGACAATACAGCCAATGTATCTCCACCGAGTAGCTTAGGCTGCCTGGTAGAGATTGTATGTAGGGTGAGAAGTGCTTGTAAGTGTAATTGTAGTGTTGGTGTGGCTTTGGATGTGTGTGTAGTCTGTGAACCAAATGTAATCGGCCCGCGCAAGCCGACTGGGTGCAAGCATACTTTATAGTATGCGACTCTGGTTCAACCACAGAATCCCTTATGTCCGCCAATGCAGTACGTGGCTGGGTGAACACTCCCAGTGTTTATTACCCTGGCGGGGCGCGAACCCTGGTTCACCCGTGTACGAGACGCACACTCTACCACTGCACCACAGAGGCTCCATATATATATATATATATATATATATATATATATATATATATATATATAGTGTGTGTGTGTGTGTGTGTGTGTGTGTGTGTGTAAGGAAAAAGGAAGCAAAGACTAGGAGCCCACAAGATTGTTCCCTCCAAGAAAAAAAATAAAAACAAGATTACAGAGCGAAATTCACGATCCGTTCATTTCGAGATGCCTGGACACATTGTGTTTGAAAGACTGGAGGTCATAAGCAGTAGGAAATACAGACAGAGGAAGACATTTCCGGGTGTCAGTGTGTGTGTGTGTGTGTGTGTGTGTGTGTGTGTGTGTGTGTGTGTGTGTGTGTGTGTGTGTGTAATACACACCTATCTGTTTCCAATGTCAAAATACACTCATCACCTTCACCTTAAGACAGTCACCTCCAAGTGATTACACCCGCGCGCTAAAGCATGCTGGGCTAACGTGTTTGGTTCGATTGTCTGCCTGTTTGTCTGTCTGTTAGGAAGATAATGGAAAAACTACTTAATAAATTGGCACCAACTTTGGAATTATGACTGAGGACTTTCGCAGGAGCAAGTGATAACTTTTTGGCTGAAAAAGTTACAGGTCAAAGGTCAAGGGCAAGGTCAACTGAAGTTTCATCCGATATTGTCCAAACTTGGTGTAATAGTTGAGGGACAAGAAAGGGTAAAGAGAATCAATTTTGCAAACAGTCTGTGAAAGGTGGAGGCCACAGTGCAAGGTGAAATGTTTCGCCTTTTAACTCAGTTTTTATTCAGTTTAGAGGGAAGGATGTAAGGTTGGCTGAGGATGTAATAATCATATCTACAATGGGTCATAGGTCAAGGTCACTGGATAATATGAACTTAAAAACCTTTGATTTAATTAATACCAAGCTTGGCTGATGGGTTAAGGATCAGGTAAGAATGAAGTAACTCGTTAATTAATACCAAGCTTGGCTGATGGGTTAAGGATCAAGTAAGAATGAAGTAACTCGTTAATTAATACCAAGCTTGGCTGATGGGTTAAGGATCAGGTAAGAATGAAGTAACTCGTTAATTAATACCAAGCTTGGCTGATGGGTTAAGTATCAGTTAAGAATGAAGTAACTCGTTAATTAATACCAAGCTTGGCTGATGGGTTAAGGATCAGGTAAGAATGAAGTAACTCGTTAATTAATACCAAGCTTGGCTGATGGGTTAAGGATCAGGTAAGAATGAAGTAACTCGTTAATTAATACCAAGCTTGGCTGATGGGTTAAGGATCAGGTAAGAATGAAGTAACTCGCTAATTAATACCAAGCTTGGCTGATGGGTTAAGGATCAGGTAAGAATGAAGTAACCCGACTTTGAGGCCAACCAGTCAAAGGTAAAGGACACAAGGCATGATCAAAGGCTGGGTCACAGGATCAGTGGCTTAGTACACTGCCCATCAGCTTCGAACCATGGTGACGAATCACGCTACAAACAGCACAACAGAAGCGAGGAAGCTGTTTCAATTCATCACATCTACACGAATATTTTCCATCATCTTTCCCTATCCATATTAAAAAAAAACCTTTGGTGCTCTCTGGCTGTGTAGTCAGGCCTTCAAACAGACTGTACGGCGTGAGTATTGAACTGACTGATTCTTATTGTTATTTGTGTGAAATAGCTCTTGATATTTTATGTATCCGACTGAAAGTGTAAAACGAAAATGCATGCATTAACCCTCTGTCTACTGTATGACATAGAGAGAGAGAGAGAGAGAGAGAGAGAGAGAGAGAGAGAGAGAGAGAGAGAGAGAGAGAGAGAGAGAGAGAGAGAGACATAAAAGGAAGGCAGATTTATGCTATAAAGGGAAACAATGGGAAAGTAAAGAAAGAGGCAAAAGTAATAAACAGAAGGAAGTAGGGCAAGATAGACCAGGTAAATATATTATGACGAAATGCGAAACGTATGAATAACTTACGAAGAAAAGGAGGCAGAAAAAAAAAAGGAATGGAGACAAAAATAAAACAAAAGAGAAATGTGAGGAAAGATAAAGTAAGGAAAAGGGAAAAAGAAGACAAGAGAATATAGTAAAAAAGAAAGATGAAGAAGGAATACAGAGAAAGGAAAATAAACGACACTGAACGAAGAAAAAAAAAGTGAAAGCGTGACGCTGGGGAAAACGCAGAAGACGAACGTTAGGAGAATGAAATAGAGGACAAAGACAAGAGAGAGAGAGAGAGAGAGTAAAGGATGGAAGAGAAGAGAGACGGAAGGAAGGTTGGGAAAGGCGAGAGACAAAGTGAAGGGGAGAAGAGGAGGACTGGGAGAGTGAAGGAGGAGAAATGAGACAGAGTGTAGGAGCAGTGAGAGGCTGGAGAGGTCAAGGCGTGAGGGATAAAAGAAACTCACCCCATAACAAACGAGGAGGAGACAGGGAAGACGACAACGACGATGGAGGAGGTAGATTAGGGTAATGATGATGATAATGATGAACCCGAAAATTGGAGGTAGAATGGTGATGATGATGATGATGATGATGATGATGATGATGATGATGATGATGAACCTGTCAGTCTTCACCTCAGCCTAAGGAACAAGGCCGAGGTTATCAAGGCCGTCCACCAATAAGGCCTCTTTCTTCCTTTCTTATTTCCTAAACCTTTCACTCCAAGGGCCTTCTTCCATACATTACCCGCTGGGTTTTCATCTGACGGAACTGGCCTACTCAGCTGGAATACTATGTCACGGCTGCTGGAAATCCCATGAACCCTAGCGTTGGATTTTAAGAGGCTTTGATGACTACGTAACACCTTTACTTTATCGATTTATTCCCCTTCAGCAATGTCCTGTATGTCACAGATGCGGAACTATGTCGATATAAAACCGATCTAAATAACATGGAAGACTATTTTAAGGTTTAATAAGCAAAATCAATCGCTTTGGGAGGGGTGCTACGAAGCCTCTCCATGCCACTTAAAATACAACGTTTAGTTAGGAGCGAGTCTCCTTGATTAGCGTACTAGTGAGGCTGAGTCTCTAATCTGACTGCACCTGGCCATCAACTTTGCTGAAAGAGGTTAGGAAGCAATGTTAGGTGAATTCAAACCCAGTAAAATTTTGTTTAGTACTGCACGTTAACGTCTTCATTACGGTGACTTCTTATTTCATTTTTTATTTTCTTTCCATATTTTTTTTCAGATTAGGAGAAAGCTTTTGAATTACAAGAGTAAGACACAGTCTTCATTAACCTTTCATTACAGAATATATTATGTTATATAACATCGGCCGGAATACTGTATGCAGGATGGAACTAAAATGTAGTTACTGGTTTGCAGGAATTCACCACGAAGATAATCTTCCAGTCAATTTTATTCAACCTGAGGCAACTTCTTGATAAAAAGTTCATAAACGTTACATTTAACCTCTCCAGTTCGAGAAAAAAAAAAAATCTAAGCAAAACACAACTGTATGCTGGTAACTGTCAGGGGTCATTGTAAAGGACTGCTAGCTATCTCTCTGTCTATAGCCAGACGCCATAATCCCGTAAGGGGTGGCCGTTTGGCTTTGAGTTAGTGTTTTACAGGGAGGGGCACTAACTCTCCTCCAACCCATTTGTTGACACGTAGGGAACACGTGTGGGTTGGTTATATAGTTACCACCCTGCGATGTAAACGGTTTCCTGTTTTTTACAGGAAACCATTTGGCTCGTCAGTCAGTGTAAAGCCACCTGAAAAGAAAGAAGAGTAATAAAGAGTGACAGGAAAGACGAGGGAAATAGGAAGAGAGGGGAGCAAACACAGAAAAAGAACGATAAAGATGAAGGAAGAAGTAGGCAGCACTACATCACGTGATAGCTGTTGATATTAATATTAATCTACTTCATTACGGTACATGACGAGACAGTGAACGATGGCTTTCTAAGTCCACTGATGCAATCTTCGAAGCACAACAATTTTTTTCATAATTTGATTTAACAGTTTTATAATTGTTCCACTAAAAAGAGGACAGTATTGTGTGCAACTATACGCCAACTGTGCATCTGTGCAGTTATCAAACCCTTCACTACGATGACCTGTCTTTTATTATTGCCTCCACCAGATGATTTTAATAAACTTAGGAATAGCCTTCTTTGCTGAAGAAATTAAAGGTTAATTTTAAATCAGTCTGTAGGAAAAGTCTAGCCCAAGCTGAATAACAACGATAACTACACGCATACATGTGTACTTTACATACACACATTATGTGTATCTCTCTATCTGTCTATCTTCCTACCTACCTATCCATCCATCTATCCACTTATCTGTATCTGTCTGTCTATTTATCTATCTATCTATCCATCTTTATCTATCTATACACCTATCTCTCCATCCATCTATCCACTTATCGATCAATCTACCTATCTATCTATCCCTATCTTCTATCTGGCTATCTGTTACTCTATCTATCCATCCATCTCTTCGCTGATCTATCTGTCAACCTATCCCATTAATCCATCTATCTATCCATCCGTCCATCCATCTATTTATCCACTTTATCTAGCTATTTATCTATATAAGTGTCTGCCTGTCTCTCAGGTAATCTATTTACATAACTATCTATCTGTATGTGCAGGTTTATCTAGCGCTCTCTAATATCAGTTATTCATTGCTGCATTAGGAGCGTAGGAGCCTCGGGCTACACAACTTTAGACATTTAAGGTGACAACTATCAGTCGCTCCCTGTCAGTGGCAATAAGCAATAAACCACACCGACTCCTATAATGTCACCGTTATGGAATAAGATGCAAGAAATCTTTCATAAACTCTGAACCCTTTAGAGTCCAGCGTCACCCAGAACTGTGAGTGTTGTTAATAATAATAATAAAAAAAACACAATAAGAAAGTAACCCTGAAGTCCGGAACTATGATCCTGGCAACTGTAAGATGGTGGACGCAGGGCGGGACTCCTTGGGCGGGACGCTCAGGAATTATTCCTTAAAATCCCACTTGCAACAACCTTGGGATTTGGAGGGTTAAATACAGTGAAGTTTTTATACCTTTCTCATGGGATTCGGTGGATTAAATACAATGTTTTTATACTTTACTCTTGCTGTCTCCAAATTGTTTTAGTCACCTATGGATATACTTTGGAATGGGAGGGGGTAGACAGAGTCGCCATTACCTCTTTCACTGCTACGGTGTTCTCCAAAGCTAAATTAATCGACTGGTAGCAGCGATAGGTTCTAAAGCACATAGTGATTTTTTTTTTAAATCTTGAACATTCGAGCACAATAACCAGCATAGTAATAAAAACTGGTTAGATCTGATGCGCTGACCAGAAAACTGAGAAGAAATAATCTTGCTTCTATTGAATAAAAACATCATGTGAATGGTGATTAAAAGGAATCAATGGCGAGTCTGCATAAAAAAGCGCTTGTGTACATAAATTCCAGTGTTATTTGATGATGCGAAAGTGGATGTGCGTCAATAAATGTACAGTAATTAAAAAATGGGAAAACAATGCAGTTCTGTTTTTACCACTGCGATGGAAATGAGGAGAGTGGTAGCCCAGTGTTGGAAACTGATCAAAGGTATATCTGACTGTTAAATCCTTTTTTAACTACCTCAGTCCAACGGTGATATATATATATATATATATATATATAGATAGATAGATAGATAGATAGATAGATAGATACTAAGTATATACCGGTATACATAAATCTATCTATCTATCTATATATGTAAGTTTTGTGTGTGTGTGTGTGTGTGTGTGTGTGTGTGTGTGTGTGTACCAGTTACCTTCATGTCACTTGCCCCGTGTCTGCCAAGCTGGTCTTCAGGCAATACATCTGTTTCTTACACTATTAGTCAAATAACAAGGAGAGAAGCCGTGATAAGACGATTTGGTGCATAGTTGTAGAACAAAGTAACTGTTCCCTCACACTCACTTCCCAAGCCTTAACCCCTTCCCTACGAGAAGTCTCCCACTGAATAAGGTAACCTGGGGATAGCGTATCATCAGCATCATCATTATCACCTAAGGATGGATTGAGAGGGAATCTGGAAATGAAGTGGTAATGACTCCTTTGCTGTTAAGTATTAACTTTTTCACTGCTAAGTAAAGAAGTTCATCCAGAGGACTACTCGTACTCTGTGCTGTATTTTTCGTACATCTTGACTACTGTATTGTATGAAGCTGTGGTTACAATGTTTTAATTGGAGGAAGTCAATGTAGATTATTTACAGTCCATCCAGTCCGCCCTTTTTACACAGTTCAGTAAACTCACTGGAAGTAACTAAACCCAATAAAAATTACATTATGCTTTGGAAGGAACTGCCTAATTCAGTAAAATATCGTGCTATTTGTATATACTATTCTTGCTATTATCGCACGCTTTTATTTTTACAGCATAGAGGATAATTTTCGCACTGGGGAGGTCAGGTGTGGCCTTCATTAACAATCCTCCACTTGTCAGACGTCCTCCTAATCTGAATAAAATTGTCTGATAGCATAAGGAAATAACTAATACTGACTTCGACGGGCTAATATAGTTAATGTGTTCGTTACGAGAAGTTCCCATTGATTAAAGTCACTAGTCAGGAGCAAGAATACAATAAACACGCCATTGTTCTGAAGATGCTAAGGCAGACTGTTTCTTTATTCATTATACCGAGTGAAGTACAGCCTAAAACAAAATCATCTGGTGGTAGCTGGAATGAAAAAATAATCGGACTGAAGGGGTAAATGATGTACTGAAAGCAAAAATTGCTTTTTAAACTTTTAGAACAGATGTTATGAAAATATTAATATGTAGGATAATTATAACCTCTCTCTCTCTCTCTTTCACACACACACACACACACACACACACACACACACACACACACACACACACACACACTCACTCTTCATTTCCATATTAAAGCCACACTTACATTCACCTTCCCTCTGCGTCTCACTCCAGTGCCTTATGGTTTCTTCAGCTATCCTTTGCTTACCCTCACACACATTCTCCTGCCCAATAATCATTCCATTTGCATAATCAACCCTCTCCTTCCTCCTCGTCCTTCCGCTCCTCTTTTTCCTCTTTTCGTTTCTCCTCCTCCTTCTCCTCCTCCTCCTCCTGGTGCGACCTCATTTAATATTCATCAGTTATGTCCTCTCTGACAATCTCCCTCTGTCTGACGTAAGCTGCTATTTGTCTCACACACTCCTTAGTACAATTCTGCTCTCTCTCTCTCTCTCTCTCTCTCTCTCTCTCTCTCTCTCTCTCTCTCACACACACACACACACACACACACACACACACACACACACACACACACACACACACACACACACACTCATTAACCCCTTCAGTACTACAGACCTGTTCTTCATTAACCCTTTCAGTACAACAGTCCTGTTCTTCATTAACCCCTTCAGTACTACGGACCTGTTCTTCATTAACCCTTTCAGTACTACAAACCTGTTCTTCATTAACCCCTTCAGTACTACAGACCTGTTCTTCATTAACCCCTTCAGTACTACAGACATGTTCTAAGATAAATAAAAATGTTTGATGACAGTAACAATATTATATAAAAGCACGTCATCGGACTGCAGGGGTTAAATGGTGTAACGCGACATACGAAGCCGAGAAACAGCAACGACAATGCCTAATCTCCCACCACCACCACCACCACCAACAACAACAACAACAACAACGACGACACTACCATCACCACACCAACAACAGCATCACCCAACAACTGCCTGCCTCAAGAGTAATAGTTCCCGCTTCCAGGGATATATTTCTTTGTGATTCATGCAAATCTCAGCTGACCCGGCAGCAGAGTTCCGTTTTGTATATCATTTCTGACTAAGCGCTTAGTCTGATTTTCTCAGGATGATAATTTTCCCAGTTCTTTCCCTATCTCCCTCTTTTTTTTAACTCTAACCTAACTATAATTTAACCTAATCTAACAGGTTAACCTAACTGATTAACATAACCTGACACTACGAAATCGTCCCTAGCATAACCCAGACTTTCCTGGATAAGAGAACGTGCAAAAATGGTACACAGAACGGTAATCAGTGACCCGGCACAATAATCATGTAAAGAACAGAGCACTTGGTTAAAGCCAAGGAAACTGCAGCTTTTGCAGGCTCTCAAGCACCTCTCTCTTATCCAACTATGAAATTAAGAAAGCCATAACGTGGGAGATTCTGTAATGTCTTAAAAGAAACCATATCTCACAAGAAACTGCCCCCCCCCCCGCTGCATCGAAATAAAACAATAAAATGAAGTAGACAACACCATACTGAAGAACTAAATTTATCAAACTCTCTCTCTCTCTCTCTCTCTCTCTCTCTCAACAAACTGGTGGGCATTTTTGCAGACAGGGCGTGTGGCGTGTACCGCACCAAGATAAATAAATACGTAAGAGTCCAATTGCATATCGGTGGATCTGGGAAGCGGGGATGTTGGATTGCAGTCAGGTCCTACTCTGTTACTGTCCAGGTGATTCAAGAGCAGCAGGAGCAGGAGAGAGGTGTGGGAGACAGGAGGGACGGGCGGTAGGAAAGGCAAGGAGAGATGTCGGAGAGGAGAATGAGGAGCGGGATATAGAGTTGTAGGAGTGATAAGGAAGAGGGAAGGTAAGCAGATGTGCATGTGGGGATGAAGAGGAGGAAAGACAGGGAAAAATGTAGGAGGAGGAGGAGGAGGAAGGATGGCAGAGAGAGATGTGGAAATTGTTGGGAGCTAATGCGAGAAGAAATGTTGGATATTAATATATATATATACCAGTAATAGCCCACATGATGTTTTCCTTTCAGCTAAATGAAACTGTCTTTTAATGGTTTGAATACAAAAACACAACTTCGGAAGAATGTATGAATACATGGACAGATGGGTTTGTTTATATATTGTTACGGAACAGAGAAAGATAACGTACACTTTAAGTGAGAATACTAAGAGTCACTACTGTCCCGTAAAGTTCCAGGTTCAAAACAAAAGAGTTAGGTAAAATTACAAGTTAAAGTTTAATGCTCAAACTAACAACAAAACATTCAGAACTCATAAGGATAATGTAATGGCAAAAACAGGTTAAATATATGGTTAACTGCAATAGCCTCTATTAACACGAAATTAGCAAGAGTAAATTTATCTAAGTCAGCCCTGATAAAATGAAAATACACCTGGTAATGCTCAGTTAATGCAAGATAAATTATTACAGATACAAACTATTATCAAAAATGACTGACATAAAACCCAACATTAATCACAAAGACCTCACTAGGCCTAAGAACTAACTCTATGCTACACAGCACAAGAAAAAATACAACAGTTATACTCAAATTACACACAGCTGCTAGATGTTTGGAGATTTCTTGAGCACTCACAATAATAATATCTGTACAGGGGAGGACAGAGATGTGAACAAAATGAGGAGCAGATCTAAGTGGCAATGATGCAGAGACTGAGCTCATTATATAGGGGCCAGCAGAGCTTGATACAACTTGTAAGAAGGATGCGCAAATGAAGCCATGGGGACATAGAGTTGACAATCCCGCTCTGGACAACAGAAAGGACGACTTACTCTACTATAACGGTAGAAGGGGGGGACTGAGGCAGAACACGCTCGTGATCAAACATGCAGCAACTGTGCGTTAAAATTACACAAAGGATGATGAAATCATAGGCTATGTAACACCTCCCCACAAAGAAAAAAGAAATTTACAAAGGAAATTTCTTATTACTCTAAAACAATCTGTATATGGCATTACAGAACATGCAAAAGCCTTTCCTAGTGTTACAAAACATGAGCTCTCCCTAGCACGTTCAGTCATAGGTACTTGCCAGTATCCCTTTAACAAATCAAACTTACTTATGCACCTAGCCTTTCCGATCTTGTCTATCCAATCTTCCACACGAGGGAGAGGGTAAGTGTCTGTTTTGGTTATGTGATTAACACGTCTGTAGTCAATGCAAAGCCGCTGTGACCCACCTGGCTTAGGGACTAGAGTGACAGGAGAACTCCACTCGCTCTGACAGGGCTCAATCATCTTGTGGTCCAACAGGTAGCCAAGCTCCTTCTGGATGAAAGGAACTTTCACTGGGTTCACACGGTAAGGAGGCAATTTAATTGGCTTCGCGTCTCCAACATCGACATCATGCATCAACACAGTGGTTCTTCCTGGAGTAGCACGGAACACTTGCGGGTACTCCTGCAGTAATGCCGAAAACTCCTGCCTTTCCTTGGGAGGTAGATGAGAAAGCTTAGTCTGGAGATCATTCATGATATCAGGATTCTTCCCCAAACTATCACTCAGGCTCATACTGCATGGGAGAGCTTCACTTGCAGACTCGGGTGGAACAGCTATAGTGCAGACTGGGTTATTTTCGTCCCGCCTGTGATACAACTTTAGCATGTTGATGTGACATAGTTGCTTGTTCTTTCTACGATCTAGTGTGGCGATGACATAGTTGACATCACTGAGTTTCTTCTCCACGAAATAAGGACCACTAAACTTGGCTTGAAGAGGTTGCCCATGCACTGGTAGCAGAATCAAAACCTGATCTCCTGGCTGAAAGTGGCGTAACCTGGACTTCTTATCATACCAAGTCTTCATTTTCTCCTGAGCAGCTCCCTAAATTCTCTCTCGCCAGCTGTAAAGCAGTGGACAGCCGTTCTTTGAACTTCATCACATACTCCAGCAGGTTGACGTCATCTTCCTCCGACAGCCAGCATTCCTTGAGTAGCTTAAGGGGTCCTCTTACTTCATGCCCAAACAGTAGTTCAAAAGGTGAGAAGCCCAGTGATTCATTTGGAGATTCTCTTGCAGCAAACACAACGAATGGAAGACCTTTATCCCAGTCTTTCTGATGTTCCAAACAGTATTTCTTGAGCATCGATTTGAGTGTTTGATGATATCTCTCCAACGCTCCTTGGGTCTGGGGATGGTAAGCTGAAGACGTGATCTGGGTGATGCCCAACTCTTTCAGAGACTGCTTGAAAACGTTTGACATGAAATTACTGTCCCGGTCTGACTGTACCTCCTTGGGCAGACCAAACTTTGTGAAGAACACTAGCATTTCCTTAACCACGTTCTTTGCCGAGGATATTTCTAAGTGGAATGGCTTCAGGATAACGAGTAGCCATATCAATCATGGTCAACACATAAGAAAAATCCTGAAGAAGTCTTAGGAAGAGGGCCCACAATATCCACCAACACACGGGTGAAAGGCGCCTCAAAAGGAGGACTGGGAACTAGAGGTGCAACCTTTTCGGTCTGATTACACTTCCCCACAACTTGACAGGGTGTGACAAGACTCTACAATACCAGGAAACATCCCTGAAGATACCTGGCCAGTAGAAGTGTTTCAAAATGCGTGCCACAGTCTTCCTCACTCCAAGGTGTCCTGCCAAACTGGAATCATGAGCCACTCTAATGATATCCTGCCTACAAACACGAGGGATGACAACTTGATGTACAACCTCCCATTCACAGTCGGCTGATGCTGTTGGGGGTCTCCACTTCCTCATAAGTACTCCTGACTTTACATAATAACAAGTAGAAGCACCGGCTGACTCTTCTTCACTGTAAGCAGAGTTAGCTAGACCTTTCAACTCAGGGTCAGCAACCTGCAACTCAACCAACTCTTGACGAGACAAATTATCAACACTACGGGGTACTGCCTCATCTGGTGAGTGGTCCAAATTAGCAAGAAAAGTGTCAGCTAGGATAACATCACATCATCATCATTATCCTCTAAATCACCAGTAACTTTAGACTTAGCCCTAGTGACAGCACATGCAGGGAACACATCAGGGACATCACAATCATGGGACGCAGCCACTGGCTCACTAGACAACTGAGGAGCTGGACACACTTGACTTCCACCAATATCATTTCCAAGTAAGAAAGTTACACCTGACATTGGGAGTGTCTCAACCAACCCAACCATAACGGAACCATTAACAAAACCAGACTCTAAATTCACTCTGCACAGAGGGACAGAGAAGTAATTATTCCCTACACCTTGTAAGATTACAGTTTCATCAGAGGAATTAACATTAGAGCCTAGAACACTGGTCAGCATAAGGGATTGGCAAGCACCTGTATCACGATATATTTGAACTGATTTCCTGTCATTACTGTCCAGAGGACTGACAAAACCATCAGACAGGAAATTAGCACATGAACTCTTGAGAGTGTCACCCACGTTACTGCTAAAAGAGGAGCTCCATCATGAGAATTCAAGTTACCCCTCAAAGCAGGTTCAGTTAACTCAGTTAAAGAATTCTGGGAACTCTCAAGGGTGGACACTAGACCAATTGACTGAATATTTAAAGACTCCTTTTTGTTCACATCACGCTGTCTCCTGAAACATCTCTCCGTAGTATGACCAAGCTTACTACAATAAGTACATTTACTTTTCTGAAATCTAGAGGTGAAGCTGGTATTTACTTCCTGAGAAACATCATCTTTATTCTCTTTCCTGTTACCTGTACTCTGAGTAGAGGCAACGTACTTACTCTCAGCTTTCCCTTTTTCTCTAGAATATCTCTTGTGAGTGAGAACATATTCATCAGCTAAAACTGCAGCATCAGACAAATTATCTATTCTTCTCTCATAAAGATATAGGCTTACATCTTTATAAATACACCGTTTGAAGTCCTCCAGCAAAATCATCTGCTTAAATTTGTCAAAATCAGAATCCACATTCTTAGAATTTAACCACTGCTCTAACAAATCTTCTTTGATTTTTGCATACTCAACATGGGATTGCTTATCTTGCTTGTAAGTTGTCCTAAATTTTACTCTATAGGCTTCAGGAACAAGCTCATAGGCCTTAAGAATCAAGCTCTTAACTACATCATAATTATCAGATTGATCCTGGGGCAAAGATGCATAAGTTACTTGAGCTTTACCGGTGAGAACAGTTTGAAGGAGTACTGGCCAATACTCCTTAGGCCAATTAAAACCTGTAGCTACCCTCTCAAACAACTGAAAATACTTTGTTAAATCAGATTCATTAAAAGGAGGGACAAGTTTTACATTTTTAGCCACATCAAAATCATCAGAGCTAGATGATCCAGTTCCACCTTGTTTCATGCGATACTCATGGTCTGCCTGAATCCTAGCAAGTTCAACTTGTGCGTGAAACTCAGCCTCCTTAACATCAGCCTCCTTAGCACGTGCTTGAAATTCAGCTTCCTTCACACGAGCCTCCTGCAGGGCTAGCTGTAACTTAGCTAATTCAATCTGCGTTTGCTCATTTGGAGGAGTTACATTAAACAAGCTTTCATTAATCATGTCAACAATTTGATCTTTAGAATGATGAGAGCGAACAGCAATTCCCAATTGCTGAGCAACAAGCTTAAGTTCATTCTTTGTTCTGTTCTCTACATCCAACACTGTTTGCACATTTGACAAAAAATCTTTGGCTTCATCAAGTGTAGTAATAGTAGACATCATGAATAAGTAACAGTCACAAAATATCAAGCAATATCCTTATGATAATATCCTGAATATCCTGATATGAGGTCGCCAAATTTATGTTACGGAACAGAGAAAGATAACGTACACTTTAAGTGAGAATACTAAGAGTCACTACTGTCCCGTAAAGTTCCAGGTTCAAAACAAAAGAGTTAGGTAAAATTACAAGTTAAAGTTTAATGCTCAAACTAACAACAAAACATTCAGAACTCATAAGGATAATGTAATGGCAAAAACAGGTTAAATATATGGTTAACTGCAATAGCCTCTATTAACACGAAATTAGCAAGAGTAAATTTATCTAAGTCAGCCCTGATAAAATGAAAATACACCTGGTAATGCTCAGTTAATGCAAGATAAATTATTACAGATACAAACTATTATCAAAAATGACTGACATAAAACCCAACATTAATCACAAAGACCTCACTAGGCCTAAGAACTAACCCTATGCTACACAGCACAAGAAAAAATACAACAGTTATACTCAAATTACACACAGCTGCTAGATGTTTGGAGATTTCTTGAGCACTCACAATAATAATATCTGTACAGGGGAGGACAGAGATGTGAACAAAATGAGGAGCAGATCTAAGCGGCAATGATGCAGAGACTGAGCTCATTATATAGAGGCCAGCAGAGCTTGATACAACTTGTAAGAAGGACGCGCAAATGAAGCCATGGGGACATAGAGTTGACAATCCCGCTCTGGACAACAGAAAGGACGACTTACTCTATTATAACGGTAGAAGGGAGGGACTGAGGCAGAACACGCTCGTGATCAAACATGCAGCAACTGTGCGTTAAAATTACACAAAGGATGATGAAATCATAGGCTATGTAACAATATATATATATATATATATATATATATATATATATATATATATATATATATATATATATATATAGTCTCTCCCACTTCGAAAGTGGGTTAGATAAAAATCACGATGTGTCAAAAATCCCTAATCGTGGGTATTCGTGATCAAAATCTTGTCCATTTCGAGATGCATGGATACGTCGTCTCGACGTTTTCGTGGATATTTGTCGTAAGGGCCAAAACGTTTTCGTGCTGTATGATCGTCGTGGCCCTACCCAACGTTTTGTTACAAATTTCGCAAACGATTACCCGACGTATGATCAACAAGGCGATCGTACCCGGCAGTGAAAAAACCGCGTATGATATGTCACGTGCGACAATAACGCACTGAGATGAGTAAATGTATCGGCGATGCATCGGTGAGGTTAATACAACATAGCCTAAAACCGTATGATACGTACCGGGTTGTTCGACAGTAACATTTCATCTTATGAATGTCGGTGATATATCGCCGACATGTAGGCGAACTCAGAGGAATAACGTCGTGCACTCTTGCGCCGATGGATTCGCCGACACATCGACGATACATCGTCGACAGCAAGCCGCCGTTGTACCTTTATCGCCGTTGAATCGCCGTAAAAAAAAAAAGTTAAAATTTGATTTTAGAATAATCCTTGCGCATTACGCCGACATATCGGCGATATGTCGGCTACTAGTCGCCGGTTATATCGTATACTCCGCCGAGGTGTCGGCGTTTTGTCGTACTGGTGTAGCCGGTATTACGCCGACACCACGATTCTTGGTCAGAGTCGTCGACACATCACCGACTTCGGCGTTTTCATCGTGGCTTCATCATGCCTATTTACGCCAATTAGAAAAGTGGGGGCCTATATATATATATATATATATATATATATATATATATATATATATATATATATATATACACACACACACACACACACACACACACACACACACACACACACAGACGGTAAAGGGAATCAATCAGGGGAACAAAGGATAAAGAAACAGACGAGGACGGAAGTAGACAAAGAGGAGGTAGGCAGAATACAACAGACGAGACAAGAGTCAACGAAGCAAAACAAAGAACAATGACCCCAGAGAGTAGGAGGTAAAAATGGTACTGTGCTGCCAACTGGATGCAACTTAATTTCAGAATCTCTTCCGCCTGTAACCTAATCTGCTAAAGACAGTCGGGTGAAGCTGACACACAAGCAGACAGGCACGGCAGGCCGACAGATAGATACTACAGCATGGTTGGTTGGCAGATTGAATACAAATATAAGCTACTATATTAGGATTCAGGTACGCGTTTGTCGTGTTCTGAAATATGCTAGAAATCTGAAGTAGGTAAAATCTTACTTAATATAAGTAAATGGATAGATCGATAGACAGATAGCTGGAAGTGGATCGTAAGACATGCCACCCTATATAAGGCTGTATTTAACCCCTCCAGTTGGAAATGCCTCCCCAAAGGTAAACACAGGTATAATCGTCCAGTGTTATACTGTAGTTCTTTGCTTAAACTTGGCCCAGATGTTTGTCCTTTTGCACCTAATTTCAAGTGGCGCAGTGGCTGGAAAAGATAATATTTCTGCTCTACATCCTATGCACAACAATTTTTCCTGAATAGCACCATTCTCAAGTATTCATATATTGTTATACATCAGCATTCAAGATATGGCAATTTTAGACCAAGTGAACAGATTATAGCAAAACTATATTAAAAGCTTAATCATTGAATACGGAGACGAGTTTGACACATCTTTGATACGGCGTATATGAACAATTGATCGCAGCCGTAGAGTCCAGAGCCGAAAACATAAATAAGTAAATAAATAAATATATAAATAAATGTTCCGGCAGTGCTTTCCTTCAGAAAGAAATGTCGTGGAATTTTGAAATACCATACTGAGTGTCGTGGTTCATTACATGGAATTATAGTCCATAAGGTCACTGGATCACTTTAGCAATATACTGTGGCAGCAACAGCGAACCCCTTCACTGAGATGGAGTATCTCATTTTAATCGGGTTAAAACCAAACGATATTATTCAACTTAAGAAGGATCACTAGTCGTGAAGCGAGTACTGATGGCTATATCTAACTCCTTTAGTTCAAAAACTCTCTCTGAGCTTTAAAAATCTGTCTGGAGATAGGAGGAATAAAAGAAAATAGAGTAATCGAATAAAAATTAATATACATTACCTGAGGAGGCTGTTAAAATACATGTAAATTAACCAAGATATTAAAAGTAGCCTTAGGACATAAGCACAATCATGTGCTTCCTGACGCAGAAACAAAATCACATATAGTGCACATATGAACAATCGCACAAATATAAACACATACTGTATATACACACAGACACTTCCATCCAATAATACATGCATACATGAACACACTTACGTACGTTACTACACTGATATACAGTATATATGTATTGAAACATTTCCATTCATTAATGTACGTATACACACATAACCAAACATTATCTGTCTACCTTTATCTATACACATGACAAATTTTTAATCCAGTGGGTAGTTGCATCTAAATGCCACCCAAAAGTGGTCAGCCAAATGGGGGGGATGACGGGGTGGAGAGCTGGTGAAAATGTGTATGTAAAGATGATGTATCCAAAAACAGACACAATGGGTCATGCACTTACCGAATCTCTCTCTCTCTCTCTCTCTCTCTCTCTCTCTCTCTCTCTCTCTCTCTCTCTCTCTTTCCTTGTGCCGTGTTGCGTTTAGAGGGTCTGACTTCCACAGCTTTGAACACCTTCATTTGTTAAATGTGGAAAAGTTGGAAAAGAGGGTGGACGTGTTGAGGATGTTGTTTATATTATTTTTGCCTTTACAGTGGTCGGGTTGCCTTGGTGTGTGTGTGTGTGTGTGTGTGTGTGTGTGTGTGTGTGTGTGTGTGTGTGTGTGTGTGTGTGTGTGTGTGTGTGTGTGTGTGTGTGTGTGTGTGTGTGTGTGTGTGTGTGTGTGTGTGCGCGCGCGCGCATGCGGCGGGCATGCGTTTTGCATGTGTGTAGGGGAGATAGGGGTTCATCAAATACGGTACTTTTAACTAGAGTCACTTTCAAAGCGAAAACTTTACCAGGTTTTTAGCCTTTAATTATTTCTTTTTGTCCATAAAAGTAAAAGTACCGGTAGTCTTGTTCAAAACAGGTGATTAACGAAAATGGAAACAGGACAAGGAAGCGCCGTGGTTTAATTATCTCTTGCCTTGCTCCACTTTTGGACAAAGCTGGTTGCTGTGATGCACGAATATGTAAAGTGAACCAGGATGTTTGACGGTAATTGCTCTACAAAGATTTCTAATTCTGCATATAGCTCCTTCACCTATTCATGTCCTAGCCATCCCTACCTAAAAGCTCCTACACTACCCTTTTCTGGATCAGTCATATCCATTATTCCTTAATTTTGTCAATAGCTGATCCTTCCTTTTCCTTAATTTTGTCAATAGCTGATCCTTCCTTTTCCTTAATTTTGTCAATAGCTGATCCTTCTTTAAGTCACTTAACCATACCTATCGACTCACTCTTGCACATTCACACCTTCAGGATGTAAGGATCCTGTGAATTTTGTGAGACTTCCCCACAAAATCCTCCCTCACTATCCCTACCTATCCAGGACCCCTGTGCTCTCTCCACCCTCTTTAATCTTGGCTATAGCTGTTCCATTCTCCTAAGCCCTATATATCGGGCTATAGGAGCCACCATTGCAGGAGGCAGGGATGGCCATTTCACACGAAGGGATCTCTGTTGATTTACGCCGGAATTGGAGCTGCCCTGAGAGACCTGCTGTCTGTCTCGCTACATACCTCTCACTGTGTGTGTGTGTGTGTGTGTGTGTGTGAGAGAGAGAGAGAGAGAGAGAGAGAGAGAGCGCATAAGCGCACAAGCCTGTTTTATTATTCCTCTAGCTGTTACCCTGAATAAAACTGCCCAGTGATGGCAGTAATGAAATAAAAATGATGTCACCATACTGAAGGGTTTAAAAGCATTCACACAGGATCTTCTCTTTTACCGTACAATAATAAGTCCTCATGGCAATTAACTTATCAAGAATTATTTTGTTTTTCGCTTTAATAGTGACTCCAATTTGTTTGTGGAGTGTTTGGTGGCTGTATGAATATAGATAGACGTTAAATACGCAAACTTACACGAATTCTCATCAGCAGACAATTATATACTCTTGTTTTTTGTAATATTATGTATTTGTCGTGTTCTTCACCTTACTGACTCCATTTTGGTTGTCTCCAGAACGGGTGCAGTACGAGAGAAGAAAAAAAAAATGGAAAAAAAATCGTCCATAGGCCGATAACATTGTTCCATTGATGATATGTATCGTGAATTCTTTGACGCCGTTTTATTTTCCACTTTAATATTTACTTTTTGTGGTAGGTGGGGGCACTCACCATCCACTCACTCGATGTAGTGCTGCTCTCGGGTGTCTGCCCTTTCCTCTCCTCCAACCTTCTTTCCTTCCATCCTCTTCTGTCTTTCTTTCCATCATTCCTTCCTCATCCTTCTGCCTACGGGTGACTTTACACTCCCTCTTCTGTCTTTCTTTCCTTCATTCTTTCCTCCTCCTCCTGCTTGTGGGTGACTCTACACTGAGTGACAAGCCAAATGATTTTCTATACACCAGGAAACCATTTACTACGCTGAGTGGTAACCATATAGCCAAATTTTGGCTCCTGGTGGTTAAGTGGGTAATTATTGCGCTCCAGTCGGATTGAGCCGGTGAAGGTTTATATCCAAGGGGTGGTTGGGGTTTACTGCTCATGTAATGCCACTCAGCGATGAGTGAGGCTGGTCACTCTCATCTTAAATGTCAGGACCAACTTGCCTAGCCCCGGGCTGCTATGCTTCTCATGGGGCAACGTAGGATTGGATGATGATGATGATGAACGAATATTTACTTTGAACTGGTTGTGAAGTGCTGGATAATTATAGGAGTAAACAGCAAGAGAATAATAACACATTTTTCCCGTACACTACTTCGACGCAAAAACTAAAGGTCTCCGGCTCACTCCACACCCGCCTGTCCCTCCCTCTTGTGGCTGGGGAGAAGAACGATAATATGAAGCACAGTAGTTGTGGACGGGAATGTCTGCGAGAAAGTTGCATAATACGGACAGTAAGAAAGTTGTATTTATGGCTGTAATAAGTTGTGTCCAGAACTGCTGCTTGTGTGTGTGGGGGGAGAGAGAGAGAGAGAGAGAGAGAGAGAGAGAGAGAGAATGAGCTGGCGGCAACTTGGCCTTAACTTCATGTGCCGCTAAAGTCTATTACCACGGATTTTGTGCTACAGAAATATCACGCGGGTCAGTTGGTCTCCCAGGAAGGTATAACCGAGAGGGACAATATACACACAAAAGATGAAAACACCCACATTGCTCAGTCTTGTCAATAATCATGAAAGTAGACTGCATGTGGTAGTAGTGGAGACAACACAGACTCTATAAAGCACATACATCAGTTGTCTGACTCACTCCTGTCACTGTCAATGCACTGGCGTATACAAGTAGTGCAGACAAAATAGTTTTAACACACATAACCCCATCTTGCACACTAGTGATGTTTATACAGATGTTAGTGGGAGATAAGTCATTCAGAAGTTACATACAGCACCCATTTTGCACACATTCCAGTCTTTACTGATGTTTGTATATGTGCATTAGTTGGAGATCTAAATGAGGTCTGGCTGTGTATGTGTATGTCTGTCTTTGCGGTTGTTGGTTTCTTTCACGAGAACGGTAATAGATATCGACCTAATTCTTTTCAAATTTGGTAAGTCCAGGGAGTGCCCCCCCCCCTCAAAAAAAAAAATAAATAAATAAATAAAATAAAATGGAGACCGCGCGCGACGAGACAGCGGGAAACGGAAACCGAGACTAGCAAAAATATGCGAAAATAATTTTTCGACTTTTTGTCAGATATGGTCATTGTGGGCTCAATAACGATATGGAAACAAAGATACTGTATTTGCAAAAACTTTGTGATGGAAAGGCTATACTTATTCCCCCCAAATTTTCCAGGCGAGCACTAGCACATTATACAACACGCATACATCACATACCGAGCATACTCTAGTCACCAGTGAAGTTAGTATGTGTATTACTGGGAAATACTGTAGATAACACACTCGTAGATCACCCATCGCAGTCACTCCTATCACAAAGGTAAGTGTACTAGTAAGCAGACATCACACATAAATTAACCAAACAACATCCATTCTGTTCGCTGCAGTTACTAATGATGCATATTGGTGAACTAGTGGGAAATAATGTACACATGTACATTTTACCTACTCCGTTCACTGACAGCGTATTTGCTTGAAGGGTGCGATACAATACTCATGCAACACAAACAACTAAAACTTTACCCATGTCTGCCTACTTTTCCAGTGTGTCCACTTGTCAGTTAAGGCACGTCCGTCACTTTCCTCTCTGACCCATTAT
This sequence comes from Coenobita brevimanus, assembly GCF_032717465.1. Classification (NCBI taxonomy): domain Eukaryota; kingdom Metazoa; phylum Arthropoda; class Malacostraca; order Decapoda; family Coenobitidae; genus Coenobita; species Coenobita brevimanus. Next base: position 44,363,621 of record NC_137033.1, read on the forward strand.
ATTAAGGGCAATCGTTTGTGTGTATAGATACATACCAAATCTCTCTCAGTTTAGGAAGATTGACCAACAGAGAAACATGAGAAACAGAGATGAAATAACGTTAAGCCCAGTATCTATGTGTATAATTGAAGAAAATAACACATGTACAACAGACTAACTTACTCCAATCTTTAATGAAGCACACCCCATGAGCTTATGTTCACTCATTAATCCTACCCCAACTAATGGTTAGTCTTACCCAGGGCTTCATACAGAACGAAGACCTACTGTCCAGTGTTAAAGCATTTGAGTGAAACTTTATTAGAGTGCACGAGGAATCACAGTACGTCCTGACACAGTTGCACGTGGAGTCCAAAAAAGCCTCGACTTGCCGACAACTCTTCCTTCAGTGCACATCCCGGGTTATGGCTTTCCTTCAAACAATGGTTGTAACAGAGGCTGAGCACAGACGAAGGCTTGCGAGTGTACTGTGCTTTTATTAATGGGAGAGATTATTATAAATATACCTATACTTAAACATTTAAGTCAGAGGGTCAGCTTTATATTTTCCTTTTGCAACCACCTGGGGGTAGGGGGGTTTCAAGAATACTCCCCCAGTATCCCTGCTTGTCGTACGAGGCGACTAAAAGGGTTGGTGGTGGGTTAGTGCCCCACCCCGTAAAAAGAACTAACTAAAAAAGCAAATAAAGCGCCTCGGACCCGGACGGACCATACGTTGACGACTAAGGAACGGACAAAGGACATTCTGAGAGTAGGAACGTGGAATGTGAGAGGAGTGAATGATGAAGTGAAAGAGAGAGAGATTGTCCAGGTGCTTGAGGATGCAAAAGTGGATATATGTGGATTGACTGAAACTAAATGGAAAGGTGAAAGGATGAGAGAATGGGAATACGGTGTAGGCATATGTGCGGGAGTCAGTGAGAATGAGAGGGCAAGAGAGGGAGTATGTCTGATGATAAGCAAGAAGTGGAAGGAGAATATAAGAGAGTATGGAACAGTGGGTGCAAGGATTGTATGGGTGAGGATGAAAGTAGGTATACAAGCATGGGCGATTGTATGTGTGTATGCTCCAACAGAGGATCGAGTGGCAAGAGTGAAAGATGAGTTTTGGGCGAGAGTAGAAGCATGTATGGACAAGTTTGAGAGGAGCGAGAGAGTGCTGTTGATTGGAGACATGAATGGCAAAGTCGGGAATGTACGAGTGGATGGAGTGGTTGGTCAGTGGGGTGTGCCAGCGGAAGTAGATGGGAATGGTAGTGCTTTGGTGGACATCTGTGCTGGTAAGGGGTTGGCAATAGCCAACACCTACTTTCGTCATAAGATGATCCACCGGTATACATGGAGAGTAATGAGGAGGATGGATGGTGAACTTGTTGAACGAAAGGCAATGATAGACTACGTGTGTGTGGATGAGCGAATGAGAAGACAAGTGTTGGATGCAAGGGTGTGGAGAGGGTGGGGGAATGGAGTCTCGGACCATCACTTAGTGATGGCCAAGGTAGAGCTGCAAAGAAAGTGGTTGAGGAGGAGAAGGGGAAGACAGGAGGAAGCAGCTCCTGTGAGAAGAGTGGAGAAATTGCAAGATAGTGAGAAGAGGACAGAGTATAAGAGCATAGTGGAAGAAAGATTGGGAAGGTATGAGCTAGAGCAGATGGAAGGGGTGGAAGACGTATGTAAGATATTCACGGAAGAGATAAGCGCAGCGTGTGAGGCGGTTTGTGGAGTGAGGAGGAGATGCAAGGGTGTGCAAGGGACAGCATGGTGGAATGATGAGGTGAAACGAGCTGTGGAACAAAAGAAGAAGGCATATGGTGAATGGTTGGCGAGTAGAGGTAGGGGAGAAGATGAGAGAGAGAAGAGAGAGGTATATGTGAGCAGGAGAAGGGACGTTAAGAGACTGGTGAAGGAGAGTAAGAAGAAAGTGGATGAAGAGTTTGGGAGGAATCTGAGTGTGAAATGGAGGGAGAGTAAGAAATTGTTTTGGAAGGAGGTAAAGAAAGTAAGGCAGTGTGAAAGGGGAAATAGTAGGGGAGTGAAAGATAGGAATAACAGATTGTTGGTGGAGAAGAGAGAGAAATTGAGGAGATGGAAGGAGCACTTTGAGGATTTGTTGAATGTAGAGAGTGAGAGCAGTGTGAGTATAAGTGGTTGGGGAATGGCTGGGAGAAGAAGAGATGAGAGGAGGGAGGAAGAGATCAGTAGGTCGGAAGTAGTGGAAGCAATGAAGAAGATTAAGCTGGGAAAGGCCCCAGGAATTGATGGAGTGTGTGGTGAAATGCTTAGGTATGGGGGTGAGATTGTTGTGGAGTGGATATGGAAGTTGTGTAGATTGGCTTGGGAAGAGGGAAGGGTTCCAGAGGACTGGAAATCAGGTATAATTGTTCCTCTGTACAAAGGAAAAGGGGAGAGAGAAGTATGTGGTAACCATAGGGGTATTTGCCTTCTTAGTGTGACTGGTAAAATATATGGTAGAATACTCATTGATAGGGTTAGGCATATGACAGAGGAGCTAGTTGGAGAAGAACAAGGGGGATTTAGGAAGGAAAAAGGGTGTGTAGATCAGATATTTGTTCTAAGATGTTTAGTGGAGAAGTATCTAGAGAAGGGAAGGAAAGTGTACGCTGCCTTCATGGACTTGGAGAAAGCTTATGACAGAATAGATAGGAAAGGTATGTGGAAGGTACTAAGAATATATGGAGTGGAGGGGAAATTGTTGAGTGCTGTGAAGAGTATGTACGAGGGAGCTAGGGCTACGGTGCGAGTGGATGGTGAGTTGAATGAGTTCTTTGATCTCAATGTGGGACTGAAACAGGGGTGTGTAATGTCTCCATGGCTGTTTAATATATATATGGATGGGGTCGTAAAGGAGGTACAAGGTAGGGCAGTGGATGTGGGGGTGGCCCTAATGAATGAGGGTGAGATTTGGAAGCTTCCAGTGTTGCTGTTTGCTGATGATACAGTATTGTTGAGTGAAGATGAATGGGAGTTGCAAGGTTTGGTGAGTGAATTTGGGACAGTGTGTAGGAGGAGGAAGCTGAAAGTTAATGTAAACAAAAGTAAAGTTATGGTGTTTGAGAGGAATGAAGTCACAGAGTGTGCAGTGAGGTTGGAGGGTGAGGATATGGAGAATGTGAGTGCATTCAAGTACTTGGGTAGTGTGATGAGTAAGGATGGAACTTTGGGGGATGAAGTACGTGAAAGGGTACAGCAGGGAAGGAAGGTTGTTGGCACACTGAAAGCAGTGATGAGAAATAGGGAGGTGAGTATGGAAGTTAAGAAGTCACTGCATGATGGTATTGTGATCCCTACCCTGACGTATGGAAGCGAGGCGTGGACCTTGCAAGAGGGGAACAAGTCAAGAGTGAGAGCAGTGGAAATGAGTTACTTGAGAGGAGCATGTGGAGTGACATGGAGGGACAGGTTGACGAATGAAGAAGTGAAGGAACGTTGTGGGGTAGATGTGGATGTGGTTGAAAAGATTAGGAGAAATACACTGAGGTGGTTTGGACATGTGGAGAGGATGGAGAATGAAAGACTGACTAAGAGGGTGTATGTAGGTGAGGTGGAGGGAGGGAGAGGGAGGGGTAGACCGAGGATGAGGTGGAGGGATGGAGTTGAGAGGTATATGAGGGAGGGGGGGGTGAGTTGGGGGGAGGGGAGTCAAATGGTGGGTGACAGAGTGACTTGGAGGCGTTTTGTCTGCGGCCACCCTTTGCGGGATTAGGGCGTCGGGCTATAGATAGATAGAGATAGAAAACCTCTCTAATAAAGCTGTACCCTCTCCAACACACAGACACCATTCAACTCAAGTGAACCAAAACACTGAATCCCGGTTTCTCACACACACCAACCACCATCTAAACTCCGAAGCCAAACTCAAGGGCGTGTTAATGGAACCAGTGGCCAGGCTGCGTCCACAGCCCGGCAGTTCTATTGAGGTCCGAGAAACCCATCGCAGCGAACTAGTTACCGTAAATGAACTGCAAGACTAGGCAAATTATGACCTGGATAAACGGAAATAAATTAGAGATAAGAGGATCAGATATAATTAGATAAATACACGGAACTAGCCTTATACATAAAGCTTAGTTTATAGCAATGCAAATATTGACAAAAATAACTTATTGCGATATAGATAAAAAAATGGATAGCCTCTAGCTTGACACTGAACGCCTGCAGTTATATTATATCGTTTACAATACAGCTGCTCATGCCAGCAGCAGGTGATTTTTTTATTTTCATGTCTTTAGAAATAAACTTAACTAAAAACCAATCAGAGAGCGCATACCTCCGCAAACGTCAATAAAACTTATGATTCATAAACCAACCTCCTGTCAACGCATTTGGCGAAGGTACTTAATTCTTCTTTCATAGTCTGCCTGTTACATAGTCTTATAGAAGGCATACCTCCGCAACGGCAATGGAATGTATTAATTATTCCTGTAACCGGGCCCGGATCCACCTGAAAATATAATAAACTCTTCCTTGACCCAGAGCCCACCTATCTTCCAGATAATCATGAAATTCGATAACATTCTAACATCTTTTGTACACAAATAAACAACCTAAGGACAAGGTTCAATACATAACCTTCTCCAACTTTGTTGGCAGAGGTAATGAGCTTTAGTTCAGTGACTTTT
>NC_137033.1:44375760-44535760 GCF_032717465.1 Coenobita brevimanus
CATTCCTCTTCCCTCCCCCCATAACAGTTTATCATATTCCTCTTCCGTTCCTAATCCTTCATTGTATTTCTCTTCCTTCCTTCTTGATTCTTTCATCATATTCCTCTTCCATCCATAATCATTCATCATATTCCTTTTCCAGTTCCTTCGTTTTACCTTTTGCCTGAATGAATGTTGCTTTCCTTCCTCTGGTATCCTTCCCTGATTATTTTTCATTCCTCCACCATTCACCTTGCCCTTCTTTTCCCCTTCCTATCTTCTTCATACGAGTCTCCTCATTTTTCTTCATTCTTCCATCAATATGACCTTCTTTCCTTCCTTGGTCTTCCGCCATGATACATTCCTGACTTCATATGCTTTTCGTCCTCCTCCTTTTCTCTTTTCCTTCTCCTCCTCCTATTGATTTCCTGCTTTGTCTGCTTATGTTTTTCGTTTTGCCTTCCTTCCGTCCTTTCCACTCTCCTTCATATTCTACCTCCATTCTTCCTCCAATGTTGCACCTTCCTTCGTATTCTCTTCTTTCTTCTTTTACTGCTCCTTCTGTCTAAACATATGCCTTTTTTTTTTTTTTTTTTTAAGTTGTCTTCGCTACCTCCATTCCTGGAGAATCATTCCCTTCAAGTCTCTCTTTCTCACGCCTTCCTTCCCCTTTTCTGTTTCATTTACTTTTCTTTCTGTTTGTATTGCCTTCTCCTCTTCCTTTATTCTCTCTCTCTCTCTCTCCTCTTCTGTTCTGTTCTCTTCTCTTCTCTCTCACGCGGCTCACTTTGTCTCGTCTTTCCTGACTTTTCATTTCTCTTCCTCTCCACTTTGTCTCTTTTCATACTTTCTCTTCTGCTTTTCTTGTCAATCACATCTTTCGCGTTGGTTCCTTTTCCTTTTCTCACCTTTTCATTCATTTGTAATTTTCTCATTTTCTCAGTTTTCCTGCTTTGCTCCCACTCATCTCTTCGCCAGTTTCTCTTATTCCCTACTTCCTCTTCCCTCCTCTTTCTCACTTTATTGGTCTCTGTACCTGTGTTTTGCATTCTCGTGTTCTATGTTCCGTGTCCCCAAGAGCTTAACCCTTTCATTGCGATGTTCATAGGAGCAGTTTATTTCTTGCCAATCCCTGCCGATTTTAGCACCACTGACTTTTTTTTTTTTTTTTTTTCGTGTATATATGTTTTGCTTTTAACTTATCTATGTACTGCAATGCCATATTTTTTTAACTTTATTCTTGCTTCCTTCATACCATTTTATCATGCCTTAGAAATACAGTCACACGGAGGGTTTATGGACTATATTGTACAGACTTTAGTAACACTTTCATTATATTGTTTTTACTCTTACTTAGCCAAGAATTACCATCGCTCCAGAATATATTTATTTTGTTTTTATTCTAGCTTCACCTATTATTACCATCTCCCTATCTTGATTTTTGAGCTTTAGCAAGAAAGTAACATGATGATATGGCGCTGGTCACGAAAAAGTGCTATGAAAATGATGTACAGCTACAGTGTTGTCTTCTGCCACTGAGTTACGTGAAATATGCCACAAAAGGATGAAAGTTTGAGACAAGTTATGGTAAAACGGGTCTAGTAGGAGGCTTTTTAAAGTTCAATAAAATCATGTGGCTATTTCAACATGCATTAAAAAGAGAGAGAGAGAGAGAGTATCCGTGTTGAAGTGTTCATTTTCTGCATCCTTCGGCTTCTTCGTTTCTTTCTTCACATTGATCTTTTCTTTATTTCCTTCCCACCCTCCATATACTCTCCCAGGTTTTCCATTATATACCTTGCCTCTCCCTATTCCCACTTCCCTGTCCTTCCCTTGTGCTCATTCCGGCAGAGTTCCTTCTCACCGCCTAACTCCTTCCGCCCCAGGCCAATCCATTACCATCTATGTCCCCTCCACATTTCACCTCTGCTCTCCTCTCCTTGACTTCTTCCTCCCATTATTCCTTCCCATTGTTCCCCTCGCTGGCTTCCTCCTTCCTGCCTGGCTGTCTCACTCTCCACCACCTTATTCTTCATTTACCTTCTCCAGTGTCCTTCTTGTCTCCTCCAGTCCTGCAACTTAACCAGATCCGCTTTTCCTTTTCTTCCCTTTCAAGCTGTACTATTTACTCTTTCTCCTGTCTCTCCTTTTCACCTTCTCTTTCCCTTCCTCCACCTCCTCCTTTCTATCTCGTCCATTCTTGCAGTGAACCATATACTCCTCTCTCTCTCTCTCTCTCTCTCTCTCTCTCTCGTTTTTCCAGTTGCAGTATTATTTTCTGCTTAATTACCCTTCACTTTTACTTACAGTCTCTCTCTCTCTCTCTCTCTCTCTCTCCGTATCATCACGGTTTGGCTGTTCCTTTTTGTATCTCTTCCTTTCGACTTCTCCGCTCCCTATTTCCTGCCACCTTACCCCTATCCCTCTTCTCAGAAACATATATAATTTTCCTTCAACCTCCTGTCTTCTTAAGTTCGTTTATCTTCTTTCATTTGTTCTCTTACTTTCTTGTATTTAACCTGTTCATCTTTTTGTCTTTTTTAATTTCCCTTTCGTCTTATTTTTCCTTATCCCCAAGAATCGTAAATTTATGCAAAATAATTCTTCCTCATCTGTCGCCTTCATCGATCTTCCTTACGTCTTACTCTTTTCTTAGTGTTTGTCTCTTTCAGTCTAACACCCTAGTCAACTTCTTTTTCCTCTTATGTCTTATCTTTAAGTTCTTCTTCTCTGACTTTGCTCCTTCCTCCTCTTCCTCTTCCTATCTCTTCCAGCATTCCTTTTCCAGCCGTCTTCTATTGTGTTTTCCTTCTCTTCTAACCTCCTTTTGTCTTTTCTTATACTTCCTCTCTCCTCGTGTTCATCTAGGTTTAAGTCCTCTTTCTCTTACTTTGCTCTCTTTTAGGCTGCTGTATTATATTTTTATTTTATTAGCTCCACTTTATAATTACATTCATTTTGACCCTCCTCCTGCTTCTCCTTCCTGCTCTCAGTCCTCAACGTCCTGGCTAAATTTCTTTCCTCTTCCTGTCACCTCCTTTCGGCTGCTCTTCATGTTTCCTGTCCTCCATTTTCACTGTCTCAACCTCTCACTTGTTTCCTTTTTTATCATTGTTTCTTTGTTTCTTATCTTCTTATCTCCTCCAGTCCAGCACCTGATCCAAATCCGATTTCATACTCATGCTCTCTTCAGTCTGTTAAGTTTCATGTTAATCTCCACCTCTGTTCATCTCGTGTTCATTTTTTAATCTACTTTTGTTTTCCATGTGCTTCAAATTCTCATTCCTGCTCATGTCTTCTTTTAAAGGTTCTTCTTCTCTTTTCTTATCTCCTCTTTTCCTGTTCTCTTCCCTTCTCCGGTTTTCTTGTATTTGGAAATCATCATCACCGTCATCGTCGTCGTCTTCTTCGTTTCATTATCATCATTACCAACATCATCACCATCCTGTCACCATAACCATCGTCGTCGTCACCGTACTTGTCTCACATACTTATTTCGATCTACTGCTGCACTGAACGTGATTCATATTATTTTTCTCCCCTTTCCGCCTCCTTCACTTTTATCTTTACTTATTTCGCTTTCGGTTTCCCGCATTCTTTCCACTGTTCACACACACACACACACACACACACACACACACACACACTATCTCTCTCTCTCTCTCCAAAGCGGCCTCTGAGAGTCTTGCCATTGTCTATTGGATACAATGTGGCACCGCCGGAGAAAGAGAGAGAGAGAGAGAGAAACTGGCAATTTCTTTTCAGCATGTCAAATCCTTTTCTACTCCATTCTCTCTCCTCTCTGTCTGTCTGTCTGTCTCTCATAAACCAGCCCAAAGCGTGTACCATAAGCGTGTAAACCTTATTCCATGAACCACTTTAAAGCTTTTATGATCATAGCCTTTGATACTAACCATCGGCAGTATTACCTGATTCTCTCTCTCTCTCTCTCTCTCTCTCTCTCTCTCTCTCTCTCTCTCTCTCTCTCTCTCGGCCGTGTTGCAGCATTAGTCAGCAGGGTATAATTGCAAGGCCGTAAGGTGTACACCTCTTAATGAGACTATACGCTATCTTCCCTAGCTTGAGAGAGAGAGAGAGAGAGAGAGAGAGAGAGAGAGAGAGAGAGAGAGAGAGAGAGAGAGAGAGACTATACAGTGTTATATAAGAGATACAAGGGAAGGCAGTGGATGTCGGTGTGTCCTTCATGAGAGATGGCAGGGCTTGGATATAACCTGTATTGTCTGCTGACGATATTGTTCTGCTAGTTATGTGAAGATGAATAAGTGTTGCATTTACTTTACAAGTTATGACTCAGTACTGAAGGGGTTAATGAACACTACAACTAACTTCTCCACTTCCAAACATCTTGCCAAAGCAACATAAAAGCTACTCAAACTAGCAAGAATAAACCAAGAAATGGGGCGATTACCCTTGCTGATTTCTCCCTCTAAACATAGAAAAAACATTCATGTAAAATTATGAGCGTAATATCCGATTATTAATTATCAGATTTCATGGAAGTAAACATACAATAGTGTTACAACAGGATATCTTTTTAAATTCGATTTCGTAGTGAAGCGTATCAATTGAAACCCTCAGTACATTGCCATGGAAGGCTAGGATTCGAAGGGGTCTCTTTGGTCTCATGAGCAAAATATATATATATATATATATATATATATATATATATATATATATATATATATATATATATATATATATATATATATATATATATATACATATATATATATATATATATATATATATATATATATATATATATATATATATATATATATATATATATATATATATATATATATATATATATATATTGAATGTATCTACTACATGCTGAAAGAATCTCTTGTATATCTCACATAAAATTTATTGACCTCTGAAAACCATCGCGGTTGGGCAGTGTCGTGTCGGGCCGGGCCGGGTCGTGTCGGGACGCTCATTTCTCAACTGAACGTAAACATCGCTTCGCTCGCTACGCTCGCTCGCTTGTAATAAATGACGTCATCGGAGTAAAAAGGTTGATACTGGCATACTGCAAAACACTGTATACCAGCTATCACTGATACACACCATCACAGTTTCCTGCAACAGTAGCATATATATTGCATTCTGTGCAGGATTCACAACTAATAGATTTTTTTGTGCTCATACGCCTGGAGGAAGAACAAGCACACACAGACAATATTGTGAACACGGAGGCAGTCAGCACAAACTATTCCGACACACACACTTCCTGTATGAGTTCCACTGGTGGGACAAGCACACACACACACACACACACACACACACACACACACACACACACACACACACACACCACCGTATTCTCACTGGCCTATACCTTTCCCTCAGTGATTCACGAGTATTGTTATTGTTGTTTTTGGTGCTGTTGTTTGTCATGCAGGCTCGTCAGAACGTGAAATCGGTGAACTGCAGGGTGATGATGCCTTTTTCTCGCAGTCTACCACTCTTCTTTTTCCGGGAGAGGGACATATGTGTAACCAGACAAGCCGAGCCGCAGAGTTATGTTGGTGCCAACGCGTGAAGGCGTCCCTCTCCAGGACACCTCTGAGATTTATACTGCATATTACACCTTGTTGCCTTATGTTTGTTTTTGGTGCAAAGTACTTCTATAAAAAATAAATAAATAAATAATACGCACGAGAATACTAACCAGTCCAGCCCGAGGAGGTCTTTTCTGCTTTATTCGTACCCAGATGAATTTATTTATCTAAGAAGTTTAGCAGAACTGCAGGGGCTGGATATAACCTTCAACAATCCCTTCACTGCCTGGGGACACTTAAGCTTGATAAAATCGTCGAAAAGTAATAAAATTAAAACATTAAATGACTAATATAGTGAGAGACTTAAGGGGTAATATGAAAGACCAACTGGTGTGGGAGAGGTGATGGGAAGTTCCAGAATCCAGTACCAAGGAGGCTGGGGTTACCCTCCACAGCCTCATTATAGTTGGCTCAGGACACTCTGTAGCACCTCTTCCTTGGCGACATATTTTGTACGTTTTACTTCTTTGTTACTGATGCCAGACGTGTTGATAGGATACTGAAAAAGTTATCATGGAAATGAATATTTGGGTGAAATATACAAAATTAATTGCTATGGAAGAGGTGCTACCAAGATTCCGATGTGAAGTATAATATGATTATAAGACGAGAGAGAGAGAGAGAGAGAGAGAGAGAGAGAGAGAGAGAGAGAGAGACTGTGCGCTCACACAGCATATATCACTCTGACTGCATTGTTTGTCCTTATCCACTGAAATGATCTGTATATGTTTTAATATTAATATTTTGGTAGCTTTCCCTAGGCGGAATAATTCCTGACGTTAAGCAGAATAAAATACAAAGTTCGCTGGTCGACACATATGAGTACTCTTGAAACCCGGTATGTACCATCGATATCAAAAGTCTGGCCACATGTCTTGATTTTCTTCTCGTGGAATCTGGAACTTAGTCTGGTGAACCTAAAGCAGACAAAACCAATGAAATTCATCTGTGGATTAAAAAAAAAAAAAAAAAAGTGCCAGCACAACAAAACTCGTCCGACAGCAGCTATTTTATTGCTGTTAAATATTGACTCAGTACTGCCATTTAATGACAATACACAATGAAAGTCTATGGTAATGGCACAAATGTTTTCAAGTTACATCCCCTGAAAATCCGTGATCTTGCGTTTGACCTTTAACGGTGGTTCAAGGTCAAAGGTCATGGTGACTAATGAAAACCCATATGAGACTTCTTGTATCTTGATAATAGTAAACATCTCCACCTTCAACGAGTTTCGAGTTATAGCCCCCTGAATATCCGTGACCTTGAGTTTGACGTTTCGAGGTCACTTATGGTCAAAGGTCTGGTACCAATTAAAAACCCAAATAGGACTCCCTATATGCTGATAATAGTAAATATATCTATGGTGGTACAAATCTAAACTGGCGACTAGGGTGTGGCGCGACCTTCTGTACAGTGTTGCTATGTTTCCCAAGCCCGCGATGTGAAACGGCTGTTATACATGTTAAAGGGATCACAAATACGATAAACACATATGCATACAATGTTAACGTGTGTATTATAATATATGAAAGAACAGTAAACTTATTATGCAGGAAATATTTATACGGCAATACAGAAACGTGGCATAAATATTTTACAATGTTGCTATAAAAACAGTAGTCACATTTATTGGCTTTTACCGTATTTCTGGGGTGGGTAATAATGTCACAGTTATGATTATAAGATAATGTGGAGGAATATAAGAAAAAATATGCCAGTTTCTTAGTAAAAGAAAAAATAATACATTAAACCCTAGTGCGCGGCAACACTCAAACAGACCCAGACTAACCCGGCCAGAGCTTCCTTGTGTCACTTTCCTTTGTGTCCTTACCTCCTGGGTGGTGTGGAAATAAAGTCAAATTTACAATATGTACAATATAATGTAAAAGATAATAACCAAAATGTATCCTAAAACACCATAGATGAGAAAGAGAGAGAGAGAGAGAGAAGGAGGAGGGGAAGGGAGGCCAGGGGAGGTGTTGAGGGAGAGATGGAGGAGGGGAGGAAAGGAAGGAGGGAGAGAGTGACTGAATGAAAACAAATCATGGCGCCGCACCAGCGAGGTCATCTGGTGACAAATGTAAAACAATAATAAATATTTTTAAATATAATTAGATATAATAAAAAATAAAGAAATGAAAGCTTAAGTTTATGTGACTCATAAAAGAAACAAAATTCCCCAGGGTGACGCACATCTCCCACAGGAGAGAGAAAGAGAGGGGGGGGGGGATCGCGCATATGGAAAACGTGGCACACTGTCCAGAGCTTCGTGCCCCACCCTAGCCGCCAGTTTAGATTTGTCCTACCATACCTTCAACCAGTCTCGAGTTATAGCCCCCTTAATAGCCATGACATTGAGTTTGACCTTTCAAGTTCACTCAAAGTCAAAAGTCTTGGTGCCAAATGAAAGCCCATATTACGAGTTCTTGTATGTTCATAATAGTAAATATCTCTATCTTCACCCGGTTTCAAGTTATAGCCGTCTGAAAATTGGTCACCTTGATTTTGACCTTTCAGGATCACTTGATTACCTCCAAAATGTAATCACTTTCTTTTGGGACCAATGCCCACATATCCTGAAAGTTTCACGTAATTTATCTCAGCCGTTTTCCGTAATGTTGCTAAAAACAAACAAACAAACAAACTCGACCAAAAACAATACCTCGCCGGATTCCGTCCGGGCGAGGTAAACGAAAGACAGTCATCGCGGTTACTTGCTGCTAAATCATGCTGCTGATAGTCAAATGTCATGGAAACAAATGCAGGAGTAGGCGACAGGACTTGTTGAGTGTACTATCGACGACAAGAATACTGTCGCTTCTGCCGTTTTTTTTTTTGTTTTTTTTTCAGTCCAGTAAATCATAAGTAAGCGACAATGACGAGAGTAATCTGCTACTATATATTCATAAGGTCATCGGTGTCAGGTCAACTTATTTATAAGTTTCATTAATCAAGTCCCTGGAAAAAGAAATGGGAGAGGGAACAGGACTTTTATTGACTGCACAGGATGTGCTATTATGATAAGAAACAAAAAATCCAGAGAGGGGAAACAAAAGCTCCTGTTGCGAGCGGAAAAAATTATAAAAAGCATGGAAAGTGGTCAAACAAGCTATTCTAGCCCATGGGATCCTCAGACCAATATCACGTACTATGCCGAGATGCCCACAGGGAATATCAACAATGCCAGCAGCAGAGCACCAGGAGAGCAGGAATTATACAGAGAGACAACTGAACGTCATCTCAGAGTTCATATCCTCGTTAGTAACCAATCTAGCGTGAATAGCAAGGCAAAAATGAGAGAAACTGAATAAATCATGATTATATTTAACTGCTACCTCTCAGCTGCGTCACACTAGGCCTAATGCTGTATTCTCGTTAGTAACCAGATCAGATTGAATAACAACATGAAAACTACAAGGCATATTTGTTCATGATAATATTTACTTGCAAATAACTATGTAAATCCTGATAAAAGATAAAAGCTTAGGGCATACTAACATCCGTGTTCTTGTTCGCAGCCAATCTAGTGTATATAAAAATGAAAACTAAGACACAAACTGTTGATGTTATTATTTAACTGCCATTGAAACAAGTTACTCGTAAAATAACAGACGGCCTACAGCACACTAGACTACTGTTCGCATTCTCTCTCTATCACCTATTCCCTACCAGTTTGTGTCAATATATGTCATGTTAACCTTTTTTACTACGATGACGACACATAAACCGTGTTTGTATTTCTACATTTACCAAACAATTTATGGCTAAAGCGTGGGAAGACGTGAATATGATAGAGACGGGTGTTTAGTAATGTTATATTTAGTCTTGGAGAATGTTTTTAAATAAGCCATCATCACGCCCAAAAGGTCAACCAACAATGCCCATCCTCACCGGGAGTCTTACCCCCGCCCCATCTACCACCATTCCAGCCCGTTTAGCCCATCCTTCTCCATCCACCATCATTCCAGTCCGTTTAGTCCACTCTTCTCCACCCACCACCATTCCAGCCCGTTTAGCCCACCCTTCTCCATCCACCACCATTCCAGCCCGTTTAGTCCACTCTTCTCCACCCACCACCATTCCAGTCCGTTTAGCCCACCCTTCTCCACCAGCCACTATTCCAGCCCGTATAGCTCACCCTTCTCCACACACTACGCCTGTTCTGTCCCCACCCCAACACAGAACTTCTAGGAGTAATCTGACCGCCAACACTACATTTCACACAACACCCTAGTTCATGGGGTTCCACCACCCACCACAATCCTAGCTCATTCTATCCACCTCACCCACTCCTACCAGACCATATTATTAGGTTTAGAGACTCTGTGTAGCTTAATTTTTTTGGCACTATCGCACTACCATATGCGGTTGAGAACGGCTTAATGTTCATCATTCTTGCTGCAGCCAGACGACTTTCCTCTTTTTGGCTGGGGACTTCTCGCTATTCATCTCAAGAAGGCGTAACAAAAATGTCTCCATCATGACCCATCTCCACCCCAACTTCCTCGACCATCACTCATCTCCACCCCTTCTCCACCATCATCCCATCTCCACCCACAAACTTCTCCACACCATCCCATCTTCATCCCAGGTTACTCCACCACCATCCCATCTCCACCCTCTACTGTCACTCCAGGTCGCCTCTCCTTATGTGCAAAGAAGAGACAGAAGTTGGCCTACAGTTCCACTTTGTTTGCTTGATACTTAGCGAATGGCCATTATCTTCTCCCCTAGCGGATCGTATGAAAGAGGAAGCTATCATCTATGGCCGGAGAAGCACAGCATATGAAATCTCTCTTTGTTTAAAAATATTAGTAAGCTGAGGAAAGTGATAAAGAGAAGAATATCGCTCCACGTTATAGTTAGCTATAAAACTTTTACACAGTACTCTGAATTATAGTTTGCTGTGGGCCGAAGACGTCATAACTAGCTTTCGAAAATCTGTGTCCACTGTCTGGTTATTTAGTATAATAAAGCCTGTCGACTCAAAAATGTTCACAACTGTACAGTCACCAAATATAATGGCGACTCGCATATCCGATTATACTCTACCTAAGCGATTTTTCGCAGCATACTTAGTACGGTGTATTTGGTAATTGCCATGAATAAAAAATTTAGAATGTTATCAAATTACAAATAGCCTAGCTTTTATCACGGTACTTTAATTTTATCATGGACGAGACAACACTATATTTATTTTCTAGATATAGTCAAATGAATTTATTTAATCGTAGGCGATTCTGTTCAGTCGAGTGAGTCATAGGAGCTTGAGCGAGTAAATACCGGTACAGTCACCATTAACCCTGCCATTATCGAAGTTTTAACTGCAGTGAAGAAAGAAGCAAAGGCTAGATGAAAAACTGAACAAACTAAAACCAAATAGCAAGGATTTTATTCAGACGAGTCATTCATAGGAGCCAGGGAGTGTTAAGAGTCACCATAAACCCTCTAATTATCGGGACAAATCTAGTATTCTAATCCAGCTAACGCCAGAGGGTTTTAACTGACTATGTTCGAGGAGCCTGAGAAACTTAATAGGTGACACAGGTCTAATATAAGATAATGCACAGTTACTGAAAGAGCTTAAGAATACACAAATATATTTCCCAACACTTTACCCAGTGAAAATGTAAATGACTCGGGAAGACTCGATATATTTTGCTGACTGTACTGCACACTTCCACTGAAACCTTCCACATGACTGTACACACAAGTATTTTCTCATAATTCAATCTTCCTATCCTGTGCTTTCTTCCAGTTTAACCATTCCTTGACCGAGTAAAGAAACTGTAGTCTGTCCACTTTAACATGGCCTGTAATTGCCTTCTCTACATTTTGAATATTGAGCTGTAAAAAGAGACTGGCACTACAGTACGGTGCTAGGGCCGAAGAAGGATTATGAAAAGGAAGTACAATCATAGCACTGTCTTATTCTGTCTCAGAGCAGCAACAAGACACTGACATTTAGCATATGATGTTAATTACAGTGTTATGCATAGAAAGGTTGTACAGCCATTATGCCATTCAGCTGTAACTGGAGAATGCACTAGGATAGGCTGTTAATCGTGAGGAATTGATTTGGAAAGGAAATAAAATCATAACACTGTCCTTATTCTTTCAGTGAGCTACGGTAAAGACGCCGGAAATAACAATAACTATCCTCCAAGTTAATGAAGATGAACTATAGATTCGTGCGTCACCTCTCACGCAGTGCTGCCCGGTTCGAGTCAGTACAGCGTGACATCTGAGGCGGCTGCTGATATGAACAACTGCTTAATATCCTCCTGCTTTCCGACTCTTTCTCCTTCTGGTTTAATTAACACAGTGAAGCGTCTCTGTCTCGCCATTGTTTTACTGGTTCTGTCGCTTTTGTTATTACTCAGGACTGTTTATCTTTTGCTTAATTTTTCTCTAATGCTTTTCTTCACTGAATCTTTTGTTTCCAAGTCTGTTACTTATATCAATACTCTTAGGTGTCTATGATTCACTCTCGGTAGAATATAATCGCTTGGAATCAGGTGGAGTACAGTAAAGTACTGAAGTTGTCCCTACCATCAGAATGTTAATAGTACCAGCAATTATCGCTTTCAGCCTCCCATACACATTCTTATCTCAAGAAAATCGCCTGGTGGTAGCTACAATACATGAATTGCCCCGACAATGAAACTGTTAACGTAGTCTGCTTTTCAGGTGACGAATTATTATTTTTATCATTATCATACTGAACTTTTTTTCTCATCTAAGAATGGGGTGAAGGAGGAGCCTGTAACAACGAAAGAGAAAGTAGGAAAGTAGCACAATTATCAACATACCCAGTGAAATGCGCATCACACTCGCTCACACATCCTTTAAGCTATTGCAACCTCCGCTCCTCCCAAGCAAACAATACGCACACATTTTACAGTTTCACGTTTCCCTTATAGGTCTAGATGCAATTCACATGCACACTTTAACACACAAACTGCAGCAGTGATGGAATGAGATATCCTACTGCTATACCGTATTCGCAGTTATTATACGACAAGAGTGTAAGTACCGTATTGAAATTAGCCATAACATCGAGCCATCTCACTCATATCGTGACGTCTGTGGGGCATCTGTATCAATATAACGTTTAAATCTCTCTCTCTCTCTCTCTCTGCATTCAAGGGGTCTCCTGGGCCTAACCTCATTCTCTTAAGTCCAACTCATTTTATCTGTGTGTGTGTGTGTGTGTGTGTGTGTGTGTGTGTGTGTGTGTGTGTGTTTCTGTCTGTCTGCCTGTATATCGGTATGTCTGTCACCTTGTTCTTGAGTTTGCTTGTGCATTGGTGTCTGTTTTGTGTGTGTGTGTGTGTGTGTGTGTGTGTGTGTGTGTGTGTGTGTGTGTGTGTGTGTGTGTGTGTGTGATTGTCTATCTTCTAGTATATCTTTCTGTCTGTCTGTGTGTCTGTTTCGGCCTCATTTTATGTCCCTGTCTGTCTGTCTGTCTTGGCTTGTCTGTCTGTGTGTATCGGTCGGTCTGTTTGTATCTCGGCCTGACTGTCGTTTGCTTTTGTATCTAAAGACAATTATATTAAACTAACAGTATAACTCCTGCAGTAATGGGGTTAGAAACAGTCTCCATTAACCCCTTCACAACGAGGCCATCATTTACACATCATTCTTGCAACTGTCACACGATTATATTCAGCTTTGGATTTACCCCTTGTTGTGAAGGAGTTTGTCTCCGTTAGCCTATTCACTGTGAGGCGTATTTTGTTGTAAGTTAGCTACCTATTTATCTACCTATCCACCTATCTATCTATCTGTCTGTCTGTCTATTCTCCCTCGTTCAGTCCATATTCGTAAAGAGGAATATTCCTTATTGTCCAAAAGCATACAACACAGGCATTTATCAACTCTCAGGATCTTTGATGTTTTCTTTTTCTCGAAACCTAGCAATGAAAGATAACATGACATCTCTTGCAGACTTCACTTCCCACAGACTGGGTGTGCTAAGCCGATGCCCAACTTTCTTGTACTCTGCACAGTTGATAACTTTTTTACTGGGATTTTATTCCTGTCTAATGCATAGCTGTCATGTGTCAGGAGATCATCACAAGCAACACTTACAAATAGGGTGGATTCAAAGGCTTTTCGTCTCATCAACTCCCCTCCTTTCACTGACTCTCCTCAGTCGCTTTTTCTTCACCGAAATATATATTCCCTCTCCCTCTACTACGCTATGTCAGTGATTACTGCTCTTCTGAACTGTTCGCTCGTATGCTTCCCACATTTCGTCGGGAGCACAGCATCCATCTTGCAACACACTCTCATCCCATTTCCGCCCAGCTCTCAGATGAAGGAGATAACAGATACTATTATGTATACAACTGGTCAACACTGAAGCTTGTCTTCCTCAGCCTGATTTTCCCCCAGACAGTGATGTAGTTTTTTAGCGTAATGAAACGGATCATTATGTTGGATCTGTGTTGTTCCTTTTTCCCTGGAAAGAAAAACTTTTTCAGCCTTCAAGACTCTGGTATTTTTGCATTAAAAGAGTGGAGATCGTTTACCATCTCTTCTCTAGGAAGTCGTCTCGAATCCTGAATGAAATTGTTTTATTAGAAAAAAAAAAAAAAAAAGTTATCATGGTGAAGAAGGCCATGTAGTGTGTTTTGGCCTTTCCTCTTACTACGAGAATTATCCTGAAGTTGGATAAAATTGTTTGGCTGTAGGAGGAAATAAGCACAATGATGTCGTCCAGAGAAGCGGGTTCGTGGACGCTTCTAAGAAAGGCCTCCCAGGGCGACTGAAAAAAGAAATCCGTGCTTTAACAAAAAATTACATCGATAAGACACCATGGAAATCAAAAGAAATAAAAGACGAATAAGGAACAGAAGTTTTAAAAATATATGACGAATATGAACAGAAGTTTAAAATATGTATCTCCAAGGAGTTGCAAAACACGAAAAAGGAATAGAAAATGAAGAAACAGAAAAACCAAGATCCTAGTAATAAGTGCACTAGCCAGGGAGGGCAAAGAAGAGTAAGAACAAACCTTATTCAGCACAACTTTGTGAATATGTGTTAATATAAACATGTCGCTGCTGAGTTGTATGTAAATTACTTAATTACGCAAAGTGTACGGTCGGCTGGCTGGCTGGTGTGTGTGTGTGTGTGTGTGTGTGTGTGTGTGTGTGTGTGTGTGTGTGTGTGTGTGTGTGTGTGAGAGAGAGAGAGAGAGAGAGAGAGAGAGAGAGAGAGAGAGAGAGAGAGAGAGAGAAATTCTACTTTAGTGTTTGAGCAATTGCCACAAAGTACCCCTCGTACTCGCAAATTACCCTGATTTTCTCTACCTTGGTCCATCACGAACCTCCCATTCTACAGATGAAGTTATTCAGCTTAGGAAAGCAGCCTAGCAGTGAATGGGTTAATGAAAGTTTTATCTAGCTCCTCAAGTTGAACATTCTCTTCCAAGGTGAACAAGATAATATAAAAACAGGAAAAAGTTATCATTTTACACACTAGTATAATGATGTCAATAATTTTTTTTAGGATTAATTAGTGCCCTGTAATCGATATACATCTTATTGTCCTCAGCAAAATAACGTCCTTCGCGTTGCCTTCTTGTTACCACGTATGGTTTTATTCACCTTAAGTAAAACGCCCCGTAGGTAAGGGGGTTAGAAGCAGCTTCCTATGACCCTTTTAATGTGATATGTCTGCAAAACTAAATGGTCAATATTCTTATGGAGTCTCTCCTTGCATTCTTCCCCATTAGAGGGCGCGCAACACCAACCAAGCAATGACCTCTTACCCCTTTTCAAACCAGGCGTCTAATGCGAGACTAAGAGGCAACCCATACCTTACTTAGTCCTCCATGTCTTAACAGGTCAATTCTGGAACTGTCGTCTTCAGTTGTATCTGCCTCTGCCTATGACCTCCAGTCTTTTAAAAGCAGTGTGTCAGTAGGGGTCTCTAAAATGAACGAATCTTTTTTTTTTTTTTTAGGAAGATTATTTTTAGCAGGCTTCCATTTCTTTCTTTTTTTCTTGTTCATATTATCCTCAGTATCATGACAGCTCTCGCATTTTATTCTTGCTACCACTCAGACGATTATATTCCACTTACGCACACATTTCGGGCTGAATGAATTAGATATAGAAACGATAACCCTCGCTACTAAGGGGATCTACTAAGCTGTAAACAACAATCGCTTCGGTAGCCATAGTAAAGAAGAATATACGTCCTCGTACTAATTAGGTTAAGTTTCATTGCTGCTTATACATCTGGTTTGTCAGTTCCACAGATTGAAAGAATTCAATATAATGTGATATTTTACAACACATTTATGATTTACAATGAACACTGGCTAAATATTTTCTTCGAAGTCTGTGCAAATAACGGTGGCACTTCCATTAATTACAAACATAACCTGAATAATTAACACCCATCAGGACTCATTACATGCTTGAGTAACTACAGGAATATTAACCACCACTGCCTCATAAAATTGCCCCACTAAAAGTTTGTTCGTTTCTTCGGTCCGATGACATACGGTAACCTTTGCCATACTGCTTCAATCTCCAGACCACTTTATTCAGCGCAGGCTAGGCTTATTAGCGAGGGCTCTGTATTTAACATACAATTTTGAAATGGTTCTCCTAAGCTGCACTAAAGCCTCCAAGGGTAACAACAATATGAAAACAATGTATTACGAAATAAGAGAGAGGAGAGGAGAAACAGAAGAGAGAAGAGAAGAAGAGACAAGGAAAATGGGAGAAGGCAACTACAAACCAAGTAATATATTACGAAATGTCATCGGGGTGAAGGGATATGACACATTCAGTCCGAAGACGCATATTCCTATTTGATTCTTCTTATCTCCAAACAATTTTTTTAAACTAAGGACCGACCTCTATATATGAAGAGCTAAAAGAAAGTAAGAATTAATCCTTACAGTTTGATAAATCTCTCCATACCTACTGTAAATATTATCGTCTGGAGGTACTATGACTTACTTGATAACTACGACATCAGATTAAAAGGATGACCTCCACTAACCCCTCCACTACCCCATTCTCCACTGACTCCTCCACTACCCCACTCCAAAACTATATATTCACCTCTTAAACCCCATGACGTATTTCTTTGTTTTATATTGCCATTTCCCTGCGATTTTATTAAGTTTAGGATAGATTTTTTTTTTTTAAGCTGAGGGATTAAATATAGCCTTCATTCACCATTTCACTATTAGAATGCTCTCTTAAATTGAATATAATCGTCTGACAGCAGCAGGAATTTGCTCTCAAATATTCAGGTGACAAGTTATATATTACATTATATCTTCAGTTTCTGATTATGAATTCCCTTCCCTGAACATTTAGTACTGTCGGTCTCCTATGACTCACCATTAACTGAATAGAATCATTTGGTGTTAACCCAGACGCTATCATAAGAGGAGCATGAGAGACATATTGACATTCAGGTTCCCGTGATTCACCCTTAACTAAATAAAATCGTGTGGTGTCGTCCAAAATAAAATACTGGGGTGAGAGACTACCGCACGCCTGACACAAAAATCCCGCCTTAGACACCTGTTTTATTATTTTATAATTTATGTCAACACTTCACTGCTGAACATTATGTTTTGGGGGACATGATCATCCTCTTTTCCAATTCCCCTAGCCCCTGAATCCATCTCACTCGGACATTTGTATTAATACTCATTATCACTCGCCCATACCTGTGCATCCTCATGAAGCCTGTCAGGCCTCATCATCATCGCCCTACTGGACACCCTGTTTATATTTACTACTTATATTCTTTTAATCCGTGTTAGACTTTCAGTAATATCATTCACCTCACTGTTGGAGTGTGTATTGAATGGCAACTAAATGTGTAAAAAAAGCCAATGATGACACTTAATCATTTTGCTGCTGTGGACATATAGGATACGTGTTTTGCTCAGGTTAAATACAGTCGACTGTGTAAAAGCAAGCACAAACGGTCTGGGGATTAGTAACGTTATCGAATTAGCTATATCTTCACTGTTATAAACACTTTAACGACCTTCTATCACTGGAAATAATTCTAACAGTCAGAAAGTTATAAATTCATATATATTATCGGTACCTTTTCCCAAATCGGTATTCCGGTAAGGTGCTGGAGAGGGACATTACCACATGGTGACACTGATATAACCAGACAGTTCCGATGGTAGATCGTCACCTGATTCTCTAGCTAGTCATATCCCCTAGAATGGTGGGTGGTGGGCTGCTGAGAGGGAACATCAGTATGCAGTCCATTGGGTTCACGTCCAGTTAAGCCTAGTGCAATAATTACAACAACAGTAACAACAACAACAACACCGTGCTACCGAACAGAAGAAAATGAAGAAAAACTGCAAAGGACGTACGATCAATGTTCACACAGATGCTAATAGAGAGGTATTCCTAACCATGATATTATGAATGAGAAGCAAGCCCAATAATACAGCCAAATAATAAACACAAAGATGATGATAATCCAAGTTGCCTATAGTATGGTGTACTGTATTCATGCTACAGAAAAACATTTCTATCTTCAGTGATCATCTACACAGCCTTCATTAACCTCTTCACGAACAAGGGGTTCTCCTAGTTAAACAAAATTCCTTAAAACTACCAAAAATATGCAAAATGAAGGCGTTCGCCATTGTACAGAAGAAACTATAAAGGCGTCTGATAAAACTGTACCAAAGCCAACCATAATGAAACTGGTGTGCCAGTGACAGAAAAGCCTTTCTTAGGAAAAAAAAAAAGTGAAAAAAAAAGGGACATTAAATTTTTCATTATTGCTCCTAGTCAGACGTCTCTTCCCTCCTGCGCTTTTACCTTAATGACTGTCACAAAAAGAGAGAGTGTGTGTGTGTGTGTGTGTGTGTGTGTGTGTGTGTGTGTGTGTGTGTGTGTGTGTGTGTGTGTGTGTGTGTGTGTGTGTGTGTGTGTGTGTGTGTGTGTGTGTGTGTGTAACTTTCCAAGCCTGTGGAAGTTTCCCATCAGGCATCATTGTGCTGTGTGTGAAATTCCTAAGAATGTGCAACGTTATTTCCTCTAGCCCTATCGCTTAGGCACGACTTTCTTCTAACCCCTACATTACATATATACGTTACTAGCTATTATGTGTTGTGTTACGATATTTTAGTGTCCTTTCATCGCTCGGTCACGCTTGAATGGCGTACCTACGACAACATGTAGTAATGTAATGTAAAGGTTTATGGTACCTGTATTAAACACTCAGGCTCCTATGACTCATTTCAACTGAATAAAATCGTCTGGTGGGACCTGAAATACAACACTAAAGGACAAGAGACCATGGGACTCTAAAGCTGAGTAAAACCTTCTGAGGTCCGTAGCCTTGTTGGTTAAGGAAGCTCCCTAGCATCTCTTCATTAGCGATTTATTTTTGGATACGGCTAGTTAATATCAACTTGCTTGTAATTTATGATGACTATGGTAGCATTTGAAAGATTTTAGTCACAAAGAATATAATATTAAGGAGTAATAAACAAAATAAATAGCTTGCGAGGAGGTGTTTTGGAGCTTCTCCAACAGACAGAATACCGCCTTCATAGCAGCAAGAATATAACGAAAAAATGCGTAATCGTACTGGAAAAGTGTCATTGTAACACCAGTACTGCGCTAACGCCTTTATTTATTTATTTATTTATTTATTTTTTACCGCGTCATTGCATACTGCCTCTCAAAAAATTAACAAAACCATTAGGAGGTAGCAGTGATAAAATACAGCCAATGTCATGGAATAATAAATACAACATACGTCATGGAATATTAAAATACAGCATACGTTATGGAATAGTAAAATACAGCATACGTCATGGATTAATAAAATACAGCCTACGTCATGGAATAATAAAATACAGCATACGTCATGGAATAATAAAATACAGCATACGTCATGGAATAATAAAATACAGCATACGTCATGGAATAATAAAATACAGCATACGTCATGGAATAATAAAATACAGCATACGTCATGGAATAATAAAATACAGCATACGTCATGGAATAATAAAATACAGCATACGTCATGGAATAATAAAATACAGCATACGTCATGGAATAATAAAATACAGCATGTCATGGTATAACAAAACACAGCATACGTCATGGAATAATAAAATACAGCATACGTCATGGAATAATAAAATACAGCATACGTCATGGAATAATAAAATACAGCATGTCATGGTATAACAAAACACAGCATACGTCATGGCATAATAAAATACAGTATACGTCATGGAATTATAATATACAACATACGTCATGGAAGTGAAGGGGTTCATACTATTGAGAGGGAGAAGAAGTGTAAATTATCCTCTCTCTCTCTCTCTCTCGAGAAAAATTCATGCCCTTGTTTTCCGACATCATCATTATCTGTGGTGATGTATGGAGGTGATTGATGATGCGGTATCGTGCCTATCAGGTAAGAGAGAGAGAGAAAGAGAGAGGGGGGGGGTTGCTGCTTCATGTATAAGGCTCATTTCATTCATCTTCCCCCTCCCTTCCCCCAAACACCCCCTCCCACACCTGAAGTCCGTTGCCTCTCCCTCTTGCCATCCAGTCCCAGCATCAACCACACCCTCACCCCGTTTCCCTTCTTCCCCTTCACTTTGCTTTATTTTTCCTCCCCTTCACCCTTCTTTTCTCTCCTCACCCTCATCCTTCTTTCCTTCCGCTCAGCTTTCTTTTTTTTTTTTTTTTTTTAGGGTGGCTAAAGGAATAGAAGAGGTCTGGACAAGAAGAGACAAAGGTAAAACAGAATATAGTGTTATAGTGGTACGGTGTAGGTTCCTGTCGTTAGTGCTGGGGCTGAATTTTTCGTTGTCTTATTTCAATACCCCTGGCATACTTGGTGTGTGTGTGTGTGTGTGTGTGTGTGTGTGTGTGTGTGTGTGTGTGTGTGTGTGTGTGTGTGTGTGTGTGTGTGTGTGTGTGTGTGTGTGTGTGTGTGTGTGTGTGTGTGTGTGTGTGTGTGTGTGTGTGTGTGTGTGTGTGTGTGTGTGTGTGTGTGTGTGTGTGTGTGTGTGTGTGTGTGTGTGTGTGTGTGTGTGTGTGTGTGTGTGTGTGTGTGTGTGTGTGTGTGTGTGTGTGTGTGTGTGTGTGTGTGTGTGTGTGTGTGTGTGTGTGTGTGTGTGTGTGTGTGTGTGTGTGTGTGTGTGTGTGTGTGTGTGTGTGTGTGTGTGTGTGTGTGTGTGTGTGTACTTTCTCTCGTGAGTGTTCAGAAAAGAATGCCTAAGCTGATCTAAAAACTTCTACTCAGATATTTAAATAAGATTTTAGTGCAGTGGAGGTTCAACAAATTTTCCAAGCTTCGAGGAAACCATGACTGCCAAGTTTGTGGCTCTGTCCAGCTGTATGATGTTATCGTTGTTCACGCCATCACTAATCTCGAGTTTCTCCTATATTTTATGAAGAGTCTCTCGCAGCTGTTTTTTTTTTTTTTTTTTAATGCAAGAAGCTTAGTTTTTAAAGGGTTAATGAAGGCCACACCTCACCTCTACGGCTCAAAAAGTGTCTCTTAAGATGAATAAAATCAAAGGAATAATGTGAAGAGGCTGGAAAAAAAAAAATCTATACTGACAAAAAAGATTTGTATTCCGGCTTCATCATATTGTTCCATCTGAAATAGTGATTCCACAAGAATGTACCCATATCTGATGAAAACAATCGTCTGGAGATGGCATGCATAATAAGGGTATCACCGTAATGAAAGTTTAAAGGAAGAGGTGCTTGGGAGCCTCCTAAATTCCCGAAAAGTTCCCGAGCTCCAAGAAGTTCCCCAAACTTCAGAGAGCTTCAAAAGCTCCCGAGAGGCTCCCAGTCCCCCGAGTGGCTCCAAGATCCCCCCCCCCCCGAGAGGCTCCCAGCCCCTCCCCTGAGAGGCTCCAACCCCCCCCCCCATCAAGAGGCTCCCGAACTCCCGCGAGGCTCCAAAATTTCCGCGAGGCTCCCAAACCCCCGAGAGGTTCCCAACCCCCCGAGAGGTTCCCAACCCCCCGAGAGGTTTTCAACCCCCCGAGAATGCACAGTGTTGCTTCCCCTACAGCCGAATTCTTGTGTAAGGTGAATAACATGCCTTGGCGGTGACACGAATGAACATTACTGAAGGAACTGATGGTTATTTTTCCCAACTCTTGTTCATAGGTCTTTGTAAAACTGAATAAAATCGTCCGAGACAAAGATTATTATCTAATGACGTGCTCTCGTCGGTTAAGGAAGCTGCCTAACACCTTTTCCTAAGATTTAATATGCTTATTACACTTTAATGACCTGTTTCGAGTTATACAAATCCTTCAAGCATCGCCACACACTGCATAAATAACGTACAAGGAATTAACCCGCCATATACACAAAATAAATAGCTAAGGATGAGGTGCTACGGAGCCTCCTTACCTGACGAGAATACAGGCCTAAGGGACGTAGAGATACTGATAAACTTTCAAGCTGTTCTGTCCCCTTCAGGCATTAAAATTTCCCTTAAGCTCAATAAAATTGTCGGTAGAGGATGAAAGGAAAATATAAATCGCGTAGTGAAGCCAAAATAAAACATAAAAATAGTCCTGGAACTGAACTGGTTAAAACTGACCAAGAATCTGGGTCACTTAATTAAACTTTGAAACCACTGGGAACTTGCGAGGTATTCAAGAGAGAAGGTGTAGGAGGCGTTGGGAATTAGATAATAGGAGTGCATGTGAAACTGAAGGAGGGGCGTGGGAAGCGAAAGAGGGGAGTGGGAAACGAGAGAGGGGCGTGGGAAGCGAAAGAGGGGCGTGGGAAGTGGAAGAAGGACGTGGGAAGTGGAAGTGAGGGCGCGGGGAGTGAAAGAGAGGGGTGGGAAGTGGAAGGGGGCATGGAAAGTAGAAGAGGGCCATGGGAAGTGGAAGAGGGCCATGGGAAGTGGAAGAGGGGTGTGGGTAATGGAACATGCGTGTGGTAAGTGGAAGAGAGGCAAGTAAAAAAAAAAAGAGGGGGGTGACAAGTAGACGATCGTGGAATTAGCATACATAGAGTTTCGTTTAATTGCGTAGAAAGAAGTGGATTTCATATTACCGCATTATTATTGCAGTTCTTCTTCTTCTTCTTCTTCTTATTATTATTATTATTGTTATTATTATTATTTTCACTCACATCTTAAATGCCAGGACCAACTTGCCTAGCCCCGGGCTCCTACGCTCCTCATGGGGCAACGTAGGATTAGATGATGGATGGATGGATGGATGGATGGATTATTATTATTATTATTATTATTATTATTATTTTTAATATCCATCCATCCATCCATCATCCAATCCTACGCTGCCCCATGAGAAGCGCAGGAGCCCGGGGCTAGGCAAGTTGGTCCTGACATTTATGATGAAAGTAACCAGCCTCACTCATCTCTGAGTGGCATTACGTGAACAATAACAACAGAGGATTAGCTGATGGATGGATGGATTACTATTATTATTAACAGTATTATCATCATCATCATTATCTTAGTTTTTGTTGTTTTATATATTTAACTCACGGCACTACTTAGACTGTTCCTCCAGACCCAGTAGTCCTTCCAGGCACCTTCAGTTGATGAAGGTAATATGATTTGCATGCCAACACTTTTTTTTCCCTCTCTTCTGGTCAACTCGAGGTACAGCAGCCCACCTACGATGCACACTACGTGCGTCGTGATGTGGCACTTGCACACTATTCCTCTTGTGATATGCTAGGGATATCACATACTAATCTGATGTTCGGTATCAGTAGAGTTAATTTTTGTACAGGTGTTTATATATCGGTGATACTGAGGTCGAATTCAAATCCTCTCACTGTTCCCCGCAATAAGTAGGATCGAACCTGAGGCCACATGAGGCCCAGTCGCCGCTCAGTCTACTCCACCACCACTTCCCTGCACATGAGTGCTGTTTGCCCACCGCACTTCTCCACAATGATGAAACTCATTTAATACGATATACTGACAACAGTAAGGGTCCTTATGACACGTTAGTGTGCTTGGTCATTTGTTTTTTCTGGGAGTAAGGTGTAGAAAGGAAATGAACTGGTAATTATTTTACTTACCCGTTATTGTACAATGTAATAAAAAAAATCATTAAGTTAAAAAGGCGTTAATAATATGGTTTCATGGCATTCTAGTTAATACGACAATTATTTTCCATTTTACTTTAACCGAATTTTTATTTAAAAACAAACAAACGAAACGAAGGTTTTAATGTCAAGATGAACTAAACCTGTTTTAGTACATCCCAAGATGATCAAGGTAAGATGAAAATGTCTCTAACCCCTTAATGGAAGCTGGTAAACTGATCTAATAAGAGTCTTGATCCTGGATATCGCTGGTAAGCTTCTCCAAACGTGGCATAGTCGTGGACAATTCCATTTTCAAATCATGTTCAGGCTGCAACCTATTCCTGCTTTCTCTTTTGAGGACAGGCAGAGCATAGCGCACTGGTTCGCTCAAATACGGAATGGCCTTCAGCTGAGATAATATGATTGGCAGTTTGCTTAACTCTTAACAATTGCATCAAAATTATACGCAAGTACAAAAGTCGCCGGCTTAATATCAGTTTTTACTAACAACTTCAAACACCCCTACACAATAGTTGGCTGTGTTTTTATGTTGCTGAGACTCCAACAAACGCTGGTTTTCAATAGAAAGATATAACAGATAAGCTGGCATCATCTCCGATTCGAAAAATGAACACATATATTCTTATATCTTTGGGGGCTCTCTGACCCCAGCGAAAATGCTTAGCAACTCAATGGTTAAGAAACTTGGGTTGGCCTAGGGAAAAAAAAAAAAAAAAAAAAAAAGCATTCTATCGGCTGTCCATGCCCAGTAACAACCTCTCTTCTAACAACACACCACCAATCTCCTTTACATACTCTCGCGCTTACCCTCCCACTTCGTTCTCGGTCTCCCACCCCTCTTCCCCTTCCCAGCTGACAATAATATAACCATAAGTACCGGCATTACATCCCAATCAATCCTTCCCTTCATACACTGGAACTCCAACCTGTGACACGAGAAATATCAGTACAATATTAACTGCTTAAGTATAATGGCGTATTAATTTCGTTATAGGCTACAGTATTCTTACGACGTCAAGAAGATATTATGCGGGTAAGGAGACTGGTCTTGCAATGAAGTGATTAATGCAGGCTATACCTAACCCTTCCGGTTCTAATAGTCTTTCCTACGCTGAATACAAGAGTGGGTAAAAACGAATATAATGAAAAACAAAAAAATGATCGTAGTGGAGATTGATGTGGAAAGTTACATTTCATTGGTGCGTAGAAAAAGTGGTGTTTGGGTGTTTGCATAGTAGTGTGGAAAACCGAAGAGAACAGGGAAATATAATACAGCATTCTAGCAAACAGCAAAGCAGCGTGGGAGAACAGAGTAGCGACGAGAACCAAAATCTTTCTTAGGAACTAGTAATGACAGGTGGAAAATTGTATAGTTCAACATTACAGAAAAGTGTGGGAAATGTTAGCATAGTGTGGAGAATGATAGATTAGCATGGAAAATATTAGAGACCCGTAAAAAAAATAGAGTGGCTTGGGGACATGGCCGAGAAGCGTGGGAAATGGCAGGGTACCGTGGGATATGGGATGGTATAGTAGCGTGGGATTTTGTAGCATTGGTAAATGTGGAGTGGCTTTGGATTTTGTAGGGTAGCGTGGGAAATGGAATGGTAGAGCAGCGTGGGAAATGATAGTGTAGAAAATGGCAGGGTTGTGTGAGGTATGGCAGAGCAGCATGGGAAATGGTTGAGTACCATGAGAAATGGTATGGACAAGTAACTTCAGAAATGGTATGGTAGAGTAGCGTGGAGAATGGTAAAGTAGCGTGGGAAATGGCAGAATAGCGTGGGAAATGGCAGAGTAGCGTGGGAAATGGCAGAGTAGCGTGGGGAATGGCAGAGTAGCGTGGGGAATGGTAGTGTGGGAAATGAGAGTAGCGTGGGAAATGGCAGAGTAGCGTGGGGAATGGCAGTGTGGGAAACGACAGAGTAGCGTGGAAAATGGCAGAGTAATGTGGGAAATGGCAGTAGTGTGGGAAATGACAGCAGTATGGGAAATCCAGCGTAGTGTGGGAAATGAGAATGGTGTAGGAAATCGCAGAGTAACGTGGGAAATGAAAGAGTAGTATGGAGAATGGTATAATAGTGTGGGAAACGGCAGAGTAGTGTGGGAAATGGCAAAGTAGTAAGGAGAAATATCAGACTATATAGTGTGGAAAATGGGAGAGGAGCGTTGGGAGTTGCAGAGACAAGAGGGAACTGGAAATGTCCAAGTACCGTGAAAAAGAACAGTAATGTGGGAGATGTTCAAAGCAGTGTCATGAACTGGAGCGTAGCTTAGGATGCCACAGATCAATGAGAAGGAGCCAAAAAAAGGAGCTCGAGAACGTAGTGGGAAATTGTAAAAAAGTAACGCTGAAAATCGTAGAATGGCGTAGACGTACAATATAGTGTAGGTGTGTGGGACATGGCGCGGTAACGTGGGAAGCCAAAGCCTATCTTGGCAATTGGGGAAAAAAATACACACACACACACACACACACACACACACACACACACACACACAATGGGACGTCGTAAAGAGGCGTTGGATAAGGAAGTGCAGCGTGGGAAATGTAGAGGTATGAGGAATCGAAGAGTGGTGTGGAAAATGGTATAGCTGCTGGGATAACAATACGGAGGTGAGTACTATAGAATACCGTGGGAAATCGAATGACAGCGTGGGAATGCGATTGTATGGACGATAGGGTGTGGTAGGAACAACATGTGTGTGGAACGCTGTGGTAATGAAGAACAGAACCATGAAAAACCGTATGGAATCTATGGATATCACGAGTAACGGGGAATACAAGTGTAGCGTGGGTAATGGTAGTGTTTCGTGCGATATAGTACTACACCAGTACTTATGCATTGTGACAAGTATTGCATGGATAATTGCAGTGAATCAGGAAATGAGACTTTGCAGTGGAAAACAGTAGCTTACCGTAGGAAATACTAGCGTACCATGAGTAACGGTAAAGTACCGAGAGAATACTATTGTACCATAGGAAACAGTAGTGTACCTACTGAAATAATGGTGCAGCGTGGGAAAGTGTACTGTCGGAAATCGTATGCAGCGTGGGACTCTGTGATGTGAACAAGATTGAGTGTGATGATGTATATGTGTCAGATATTCCAAAATAGCATGGAAAACGAAAACCCTCGTGAAGAATGACATTAGCACAGTGTGAGAAATTATCGAGTATCATGGAGAATGTTTAATCAAGAGCTATCATAGGAAATACGAAAGAAGCGTGGGATGCTGTCCAGTACCGTGAGACAAACGAGAAATATCATGCATAATAGCGCAGCATGGAAAACACTAATGGGTGCGAGTGGGTGTGTGGAGGTAAAGGATAGTGAGACGTCAAACTTTAGCACTGGAGGCCCAAAATCTTTATTAGAAACCATATACAAGCGTGAAATATCGTAAGACAACTTGATAGAACAAAACGAATGCACTGGGAAGTAAAGAATGGCGTTGGGAAGCCGTAGTGTTGCGTGGGAAATGGTAATGTTTATGTGATGACGTGGGAGCATAAAGGTGTGTAGGACGGGACGGGGGGCCAACTGTTACTGAAATTGAATGACAGCAGGATTAGAAAATGTATAGCCTTGCTTTTTCCCTGGCAGCTATTTACATACATTCATCCTCGCCCCATGACTCTCTCTCTGTCACTGTCTCTGTCTGTCTGTCTGTCTGTCTCTGGGGGGAGGGGGTTGAACTGTTTTAACTTTTCGCTCTTTTATTTTCACTGTCCCCGGACGACTAAAACTAGCTTAATAAAATCCGCGAAACATCTTTGTGTGTGTGTGTGTGTGTGTGTGTGTGTGTGTGTGTGGGTAAGAGTCGAGTTTAATGCAGGTCCCCGAATGCATGAACTGCTGGGAAAGCAGCGATGTGGAAGACACAGAATTTATCCAACAGCCTGGCCACCTAATGCATCGATGTCGCGTATTCTAACTTCAAGTCAGATATGTTGAGCATTTTTTTTTTTTTTTTTTATAAATAACAGAACGGAGGAAGGAAAAACAAATGAGTAAAACAAAAATAATCCATACACCATATTACTGGTGTCCTGTGTTCATAAAATATCTGTAACAGTTAGACTTGAACAGTTGTGGGTTGAAATTTGGAGGGAAACAACTTTGGGGAAGCGAGTTCTAGAGAGATGCAGTTCGGCGAATGAAAGAATTCTGATAG
Source organism: Coenobita brevimanus (assembly GCF_032717465.1). Taxonomy (NCBI): domain Eukaryota; kingdom Metazoa; phylum Arthropoda; class Malacostraca; order Decapoda; family Coenobitidae; genus Coenobita; species Coenobita brevimanus. The sequence goes on from NC_137033.1 coordinate 44,403,626, forward strand.
GCAGAAGTTCTGCAATAAGGCTAAGTGACCTTCCAGTCATGAGCGCTACCAGATGCCCGTGTAGCACGAGGGAAGGCAAGGAGAGGTGGCACCATGGACGCAACTTCGTCTGAGCATTTGCCAAAAAAATATCTGTAAAATAATGCAAGGGAGGCAACATTCCTTCATACTTGCAGGGGAGGTAGTTTATATGTAATGGCAGGGTTGTAAGTGATTCTAACAGCTTTGTTCTGAATTTTGTCTAGTTGTCTTAAAACAACCTCTCCACTACCATTCCACAAGGGTGAGCAATATTCAGACTGATAGTGCATATGACTCTTATAAATTATAGCTAACTGCTCATCGGCGAAGTTACGGATTCTGTACAATAATCCAAGTTTTTTGAGGCGGTTTTAGCAAATGATCTGACATGAGAGGTCCAGGTGAAGGCACTGTTAAGTGAGACACCAAGAATTTCAATACTTTTGGAGATGGGAATATTAGTAGCACTGAAGGTAATGTACGAATCTGGCAATATCTGTCTATTAGTAAACTGTATATATTTAGTTTTACTAGCATTAAAAGAGACAAAGTTGTTTTGTCCCCATTCACTGATTGTAGATAGATCTTGATTTATGGAGATGGCTGTACTGCATTGAGAGGTGGAGATATTAGAATTTGTAAATGGGTGTGTGAGTGTGAATGAACTATGTAGTGTTGAGTCATCTGCATATGAGTGAATGGGATTGTGGGTGACAAATAAGAGATTAGTAATATGAACCAGAAATAGGGTTAGCGCGAGAACTGATCCCTGCGGCACGCCGGCGTTAATTGAGTGGAAATTGGAGTATACATCATCTACTTTTACCCTTATTTTCCTGTCACTAAGATATGAAGAAATCAAAGGAACAAAAGACGTTAGTCCATAGCAAGGGAGTTTGGACAGCAAGGAATGGTGCCATACTCTGTCGAAAGCTCTAGAGATATCAAGAGCTACTGCATGAGTTTCTCCAAAAAGATGAATTGACTGATGGATGGTATGAGTTAAGAGATTGAGTATGTCAATGGTGGATCTTTCGTGGCGAAAACCATATTGTCTATCACTAATTAAGTTGTTGGATTCAAGATGTTTAACAATGTGCTTATTAATTTAAGTTTCAAATACCTTCCCAAGAGAAGATGTGACAGCTATTGGTCTGTAATTGGAGGGGTCAAACGAACTTCCTTTCTTCGGAACTGGGTGGATATTGGCTTCTTTCCATGAATTTGGGAATAAAGAAGTACGTATGCATAGTCTGAATAATTTAGCTAGGACAGAGGCAAGTTCAGGGGAACACTTTTTAAAAACAACTGGCGGAATTCCATCTGGGCCTGGAGCTTTGCACCACCGACTCCATCGCCCATGAGTTACTGTGTTTCTTTTATTGACCGCACAGTGCATTGGAATGTACAGTCGTCTCCACTTATAGGTACTACAGAAGGTGGCGTGTTGGAGGTCGTATGTGACAATATACTTTTACTCTAACTTGGCCTAAAATTGCCATCTCTCCATCTTGAATACCGAGCTGTGGCCATAGATTAGGACTAGAATACGGTGCTAGTCATGAAGTGCTATGGAGAGAATGCAGAGCCGTAGTATTATCTTATTCTGTCACTGAGCTACGTGATATAAGCTGCTAAAAGACGAAAATCTGGGCCAAATTAAAGTGAAATGAGTACCATATATCTGTTTACATCTCACATCTACTAAACTGGAACAGTATCGTTATAGTGGCCAGATCATAGTAGACATGAGAGATAAATATACTGGTGCTACATAAGACTCCAAGCACACCACTTCCTGTAGTACTTACAAGTGGAGTAAATTGTGCCCCTGATACTTAAATATCTTTAGTACTGTGACGCCATTATAATCTTATCAAGCAACCACCATACGAATACATTAACTTGGGAAGGATCTGTAGTAGTTAATTTGGAAATGAAAACTAAGTGTATCCCCTCCACAGTAGTTTGCACAGCCTCCCCCAAACTACATACCGTATTCGCCTGGTGTTATTATCAAACCTACGTAATCACAGAGAACGGATTAATACTGTCTGGTATCCGTATCTGTCTTTAGCAGTCAGCATAAAGTCCTTTGCATGACAGGATTTTTTCTAGGAGGGAGAGTGCTAGCCAGAACGGACCCTTTTTCATGTTGACATGTCTGAGTGTTCTAAAGGTTACATTCGTGCGCATCATAGTCTGCATATCCCATGGCTAGAATCGACGGGGTGCGAATAAAGTATTTAAAAGGGTATTCTATCAGCACCCACTTTAAATGCCTGCCATGGTTTGGTTTCGAGCCCCTGACTTGGAGCATACCCATCGCTATACGAGTACTATACCGATCGTGTCAACGCAGCTGGAAACTGTGAAAAAACAAAACAAAACATTCAGATTCAAGAGAACTGGAAGGTATCAAATTTCACTACATACTTTTTTTCTTTAGAACCCGAGGCAAAAGACGTGCTGACCAATCTACACTTTCTAAGCTTGAGGTATTTTTATCAAGGGTTGCAAGGTCAACTCGCAAGACACATTTCTTCATCATCAACAACATAATCATCATCTTACAACCTTATTTCCCCTCTAAGAGATGGAATGTGGTAAGACAGAGAAATAAAGAGAAACCACAACCTTGAGAGAAATATCGAACATCACGTTCAGAAAATGGGTCTCTTAATCTTTTATGTGTAGTAACTGCAATGATGATGATGATAGCGATGATGATGGTGGTGCGTGATAATGGAAAATGATAGCACAAAACCAGGATAAACACCCATCAGAGTGTAAAGTAAAATGGGTCATTCATCTAGGCACACAAACAAAAATAATGAAAAATGAAGTATAAATAGCTAAAAAGGAAGATAATAAATAATAAATATCAGTGAAAATAAGTAGCTTACACGGGATTCGTACACTCATATATGAAAGATATATATAGTATTTAGACGGAAAACTTGCAGTACGTTAACATGAACATACTCGTATGGCGATCAAAGGCACATGTGTACCAGTACATGGCCAGGCTATTCATGCCAGAGAGCGCTTCATCACAGCCGCTCAGTGAAAGGGATCAGGATTGCAAGCGCGCGCGCGCACACACACACACACACACACACACACACACACACACACACACACACACACACACACACACACACACACACACACACACACACACACTAAATGATATATCGTACATGGATTTAACAATATAACCCGATGTGTTTAAGCCAAGGTGCTGGGTAGGCTGCTAAAAATGAGGAAAAAGACGCTAAGAAAAAAATAATCACGTTTTAATCGAGCACTCCGATACTAGCATGAAAATATATAAGACAAGAAGCAGGATTCTGAGAGTGAAACAACTGCCTGTTACATTGTGTGGATTATATCGGACAATGCGTTGACTGCACCTTCACCTACGCATTAGGATTACCTTCAAGCCTTTCATAAAGTTGGTCTAAATCGGATCAAAACTCTGAGTTACACTTCACAGCCAGACAGATAAGACTGCTCCCCCCCCCCCCCCACACACACACAAACAAGCGATACAACATACCCTCAGAACTGTGGCACATGTGGGTGTGAAAATATTGCATGCACTGGATTAACTGACTATGTACGCATCACAAAGCAATTGCAAAAACCACATATTTTCCCACAGCTTACGGTACCACATGCATACAGTATGAACTAAATGTTTTTTTTAACAGGTTCTTCCTCCCTAATCCGTGAATCAGATCCCAGCGGGAAAAAAAGGGAGACTCCAGTTAATCCTAACGCTTGTAATCTTCATACAACTCTGAGGTTCACCACATAAGTACTGCTGTATGTTATGGCTTGAGTTAAGAGTCCACTCACACACATTCCTCTACCAAATTCTGGCAGAAAACATGAGAAATTGAGAAATTCACGAAAATCTTCATACAGTCCAAAAGCAAACTACATACAACAGTACTTTGGGGGGAAATGCATAAGAAAAAGCACGAACTTTTGGAAAATTATCAATCGGTTTCAATGGACATTTCCTAAAGTATTCAAAGAAAATATTGAACAGATTTTCCCGGCACTACATAATCGTTCAACAGGCAGGAAAATATTGGAAAGAATGGGACTGATCTTGGAAAGATGCAGTATGATCTTGGAAAGATCATATTGCATCTCTTGTAAAATCTGCTTCCAAGAGATTGGGTCTCCTAAGCCGACTCCGTACGTTCTTTACCCCTACACAGTTGTTGACATTATACACGGGTTTTATTTGCCCCTGTGTAGAGCACAACACTCATGTGTGGGGAGGTTCCCTACATACAGCTCTTCTCAATAGGGTTGAGTCAAAGGCTTTTCGTTTCATTAACTCTTCTCCTCTTACTGGCTCCCTTCAACCTCTGCCTCTTCGCCGTACTGATGCATCTTTATCTCTCTTCTATCGCTAATTCAATGGTCACTGCTCCTCTAAACTGTCTGCTTGCATCCCTCCACCTCTACGACGAGTGCGTAGCACCCGTCTAGCAACAATCTATCATCCCTTTTCTGTCCAGCTCTCTAATGCAAGCGTTAACCGTTACTCCCAGTCCTTCATTTATGCAACAGGTCAGCTCTGGAACTGTCTCCCTCTGTCTGTATTTCCTACTTCATAATTATGATCTCAAGTCTTTCAAACGCAGTGTGTCCAGGCGTCTTGAAATGAACGAATCTTGAATTTGGCTCTCTTTTGTATTGTTTTTGTTTTTTTCTAGGAAGGAACGGTTTGCGGGCTCCTGGCCTTTGGTTCCTTCTTTCTTGCATTAATAAAAAAATATATATATCCGCCCATTTTCGCCCCTGTAATCCAACGACACTATTCTAATGTTGCTTTCTCCAAACGATTTTATTTAGCTTAAAGATCTCTTGTACTGAAGGGATAAACTTTAGTTATATCTAACCCCTTAGTTTCTAAGTCTTTACTTAGGTAAATATGATGGTCTGAACGTAGCAAGAATTAAACAAAGATGTTCCTGCGATGATGAACTTAAAGTAGCATCACCAACAGCTGCATAATTTGAACATGGAAAGAAACAGCTCAAATACATCTGTCCTCCTTTCCCGAATTTCGTGAATCAGACCCAGCAGGAAATCCTGAGAAAAATGTGAAGGTAAATAAATTTCCACTCTTGCAAATCTTGACGAAGCTTAAAAGAACATCAGACATATACAGACAAAAGCAGTGTTTAACTTACAAAATCTCTGCACTGACTCACCTTTCCACTGGCAGGAAAAAGAGAAAAATAGAAAATAAACACAAATCTCAACGAACAGATGAAAACGAAATGCATGAAAAACAACTGGCCTTTAAGTCGCAGTGAAGAGGTTGGTCTGCGTGTACAATGTCGCCGTAATCTGTGGGGATGAAACAGGGAGTCAGTAGAGATATTTTTGAGGGAGAATAATATTCGGTGCAGAGAGAGAGAGAGAGAGAGAATATGTATGTGTGTGTGTGTGTGTGTGTGTGTGTGTGTGTGTGTGTGTGTGTGTGTGTGTGTGTGTGTGTGTGTGTGTGTGTGTGTGTGTGTGTGTGTGTGTGTGTGTGCTGCTTTATAATGCAAATGATAACTAAACAATGTATGTATGGAGCTTTTGATATTTGGGTTAAACTCTTCACTTCCATGACGTGTATGACATGGTTTTTACATGTTAATCTTGCTGTCTCCAAGCGATTCTATTTTTTGTAAGAGAATCTCGAAGTAGATGTTAGATATAGCTCATAAACCCCCTTCCCTTTGAGACGACTCTCCCAAGTTGAATAAAGTCACCTGATACTAGCGAGAATGAAATTAAAAGTACCCCATCATACTGAGAAAGGTTCAATCTCGACTTTATTTTCGACTTGGTTCTCTTGCTCCCACTATTGTTTATAAAGCTATGATCTTTCTCTGAACCTTAAAAGTATCTGACTCACTGACAAAATGGAACAATGACTAAGAGAGGTTTTTCTGTTTCAGGTAAAGTGGTAAAGCCCGGAAACTCACACTGGTGGCAGTTTTCTGAGGCTCCCCAACAGCGGTCACACACAACGTCTACAGAAGGTCAGGGCTGCAGGTGCCATCACGAGCAAAATTTCGCCGATAATCCCTCTGCCAGTATTGTGTCCTGCCTTCCATAGTTCCCATTCCTCCACCAATATCACACAACATTCTCACCTCCCACACACTTTTTATTGTGTGCTTTGTATTGGTATTATAATTATAGAATGATGTAATTTAACACCTTGCATCACCAAAGTCGACAGGAAGGTGTCGGCGAACTTTTGATTTTGATAGTACATTCGAACTTAAAAAGTTCCTGGTACATATACTCGTACGTGAACAATCTGTCACCGTAGACACAGAAGGAATGCTTCAGTAACACGGTAGTCTGACCACTATGATGAGATTCTTAAGCCATTAGCTTGATACACACCGACTTTCAGAATAATATTCTGCACAGTTTGACACCTACTGGACCACAGCTTTGTAATTTCAAGTGTTCAGTCAAAGAAACAAATATCATCCCAGTTCCGTCTGAAGAAAATTTACAACTGGCGAAATGCAATGAAAACCCTACCTCTACTGGTGCGTGTTACAGGTGGTTCGATTTTTTCCGCTTTGTATACGTCAAACATTGAGAAGATACTCGTGTCTCTGTAAAACTGTCCACATACAAAATAAAACTAATTTTCCAAACGATGGAGATGTCTGTCCTCCCCTGATGGTCAACACACACGTCTTCACGAATGGGCCACACGGGTAAGAAGTTGGTAAAGAAAGAGATGATTGGAAGGATCAGAGTTTCAGCTGATGAATTTCTACTCATTACAGTAGAAACAATAAACCTGTATATTTATGGATGAAAATATGAACTTTAATTTGTGTTACGGTCATACACTGAAGTGAAAGATTTATGTATAGTGTATTATAGTCGCTTAGTTAAACCACAACAACAATTAGCGCTGATGTGTGAGGTCACAGCAGAGGCTCAACCTGTGCCTGGAGCCAACACAATACTGTGTCATTAGCATGAATTCAGTATCAACATGCGGCCCAAAGGGTTAACAAGGACAATTATCAGCTTATGGCTCAATCGGTAGAGAGGTGGCCTGCAGTCCTACAGGACCCAGGTTCAAATCTCCGCTGGGGCACGGAACAGTTTAAGGATTTGAATTTCCTGAAATCAGACTTTACTGATCTACCAGAAGACCCGCCGACATGTCGTAAAAATACCCCCGCTAATACCAATTCACCAGTCCGGTATGAGACAGCCCTAGCATGTATTCAATGTGGACGGTGGGTGTTTGACATGTAGAGGTGTATGGTATGTAGGAGGACTACTGGGCCTTGAAAGCAGGCTGTGAAGCCTATGCCCAAAATCGGACATTAAAAAAAAAAAAAAAAAAGCAGCAAGACGATCTTTAGTGGCAGATCTAGTTTTCCAAGAGGCCGGAGGGGATGGCACATGAGGGTACAGTGAAAAGGAGAGTCATGGGTCCGTATTCACGTCGGTTATGGAAGCTCCCTAATACCTTTTCCTAAATGATTTATTTTGCTTATTACACCTTCCTGCCGTCTTCTGTGTAAAACACGTATTTTCAATATCGCCATACTCTTCGTGAAAAACGTACAAAATGATGTTAATCATCCAAATCCAAAAATAAATCGCTAAGGATGAGGTGTTAGGAAGCTTATGACAGAGAGAAGAAGTGGCGGGTAGGAAGGAAGAGATGAAGTGGAGGGGAAGAAAAGAGGAGGGGGTGAAAGAGGGTTAGACAGAGAAGAGGGGGCCAGAGAAAAGGGACAGAAGGAGCGGGAGGGGGACAGAGATGTTATGGGAAGAGAGTTCAAGGGGTGCGAATGAATGCTCCTTCTCCCAGCAGCATATTCCGTGGCTCTACCTTGAACCAGTTGTCTTCGTTGTTTTCATTCAGATGATGTACGCAAATCAGGTTCAGAATAAAAGTTCACCGGAGAGAGAGAGAGAGAATCCTTACTCAGCAGTACCTCCGCCTATTCGCAAATGCCTACTCGCCAAGCCTATTACACTTCTGATGGTCACGTACATCATAAACTTACATCATAAACTTATCTATCTATCTATCTATCTATAGCCCGACGCCCTAATCCCGCAAAGGGTGGCCGCAGACAAAACGCCTCCAAGTCACTCTGTCACCCACCATTTGACTCCCCTCCCCCCAACTCACCCCCCCTTCCCTCATATACCTCTCAACTCCATCCCTCCACCTCATCCTCGGTCTACCCCTCCCTCTCCCTCCCTCCACCTCACCTACATACACCCTCTTAGTCAGTCTTTCATTCTCCATCCTCTCCACTTGTCCAAACCACCTCAGTGTATTTCTACTAATCTTTTCAACCACATCCACATCTACCCCACAACGTTCCTTCACTTCTTCATTCGTCAACCTGTCCCTCCATGTCACTCCACATGCTCCTCTCAAGTAACTCATTTCCACTGCTCTCACTCTTGACTTGTTCCCCTCTTGCAAGGTCCACGCCTCGCTTCCATACGTCAGGGTAGGGATCACAATACCATCATGCAGTGACTTCTTAACTTCCATACTCACCTCCCTATTTCTCATCACTGCTTTCAGTGTGCCAACAACCTTCCTTCCCTGCTGTACCCTTTCACGTACTTCATCCCCCAAAGTTCCATCCTTACTCATCACACTACCCAAGTACTTGAATGCACTCACATTCTCCATATCCTCACCATCCAACCTCACTGCACACTCTGTGACTTCATTCCTCTCAAACACCATAACTTTACTTTTGTTTACATTAACTTTCAGCTTCCTCCTCCTACACACTGTCCCAAATTCATTCACCAAACCTTGCAACTCCCATTCATCTTCACTCAACAATACTGTATCATCAGCAAACAGCAACACCGGAAGCTTCCAAATCTCACCCTCATTCATTAGGGCCACCCCCACGTCCACTGCCCTACCTTGTACCTCCTTTACGACCCCATCCATATATATATTAAACAGCCATGGAGACATTACACACCCCTGTTTCAGTCCCACATTGAGATCAAAGAACTCACTCAGCTCACCATCCACTCGCACCGTAGCCCTAGCTCCCTCGTACATACTATTCACAGCACTCAACAATTTCCCCTCCACTCCATATATTCTTAATACCTTCCACATACCTTGCCTATCTATTCTGTCATAAGCTTTCTCCAAGTCCATGAAGGCAGCGTACACTTTCCTTCCCTTCTCTAGATACTTCTCCACTAAACATCTTAGAACAAATATCTGATCTACACACCCTTTTCCCTTCCTAAATCCCCCTTGTTCTTCTCCAACTAGCTCCTCTGTCATATGCCTAACCCTATCAATGAGTATTCTACCATATATTTTACCAGTCACACTAAGAAGGCAAATACCCCTATGGTTACCACATACTTCTCTCTCCCCTTTTCCTTTGTACAGAGGAACAATTATACCTGATTTCCAGTCCTCTGGAACCCTTCCCTCTTCCCAAGCCAATCTACACAACTTCCATATCCACTCCACAACAATCTCACCCCCATACCTAAGCATTTCACCACACACTCCATCAATTCCTGGGGCCTTTCCCAGCTTAATCTTCTTCATCGCTTCCACTACTTCCGACCTACTGATCTCTTCCTCCCTCCTCTCATCTCTTCTTCTCCCAGCCATTCCCCAACCACTTATACTCACACTGCTCTCACTCTCTACATTCAACAAATCCTCAAAGTGCTCCTTCCATCTCCTCAATTTCTCTCTCTTCTCCACCAACAATCTATTATTCCTATCTTTCACTCCCCTACTATTTCCCCTTTCACACTGCCTTACTTTCTTTACCTCCTTCCAAACCAATTTCTTACTCTCCCTCCATTTCACACTCAGATTCCTCCCAAACTCTTCATCCACTTTCTTCTTACTCTCCTTCACCAGTCTCTTAACCTCCCTCCTCCTGCTCACATATACCTCTCTCTTCTCTCTCTCATCTTCTCCCCTACCTCTACGCGCCAACCATTCACCATATGCCTTCTTCTTTTGTTCCACAGCTCGTTTCACCTCATCATTCCACCATGCTGTCCCTTGCACACCCTTGCATCTCCTCCTCACTCCACAAACCGCCTCACACGCTGCGCTTATCTCTTCCGTGAATATCTTACATACGTCTTCCACCCCTTCCATCTGCTCTAGCTCATACCTTCCCAATCTTTCTTCCACTATGCTCTTATACTCTGTCCTCTTCTCACTATCTTGCAATTTCTCCACTCTTCTCACAGGAGCTGCTTCCTCCTGTCTTCCCCTTCGCCTCCTCAACCACTTTCTTTGCAGCTCTACCTTGGCCATCACTAAGTGATGGTCCGAGACTCCATTCCCCCACCCTCTCCACACCCTTGCATCCAACACTTGTCTTCTCATTCGCTCATCCACACACACGTAGTCTATCATTGCCTTTCGTTCAACAAGTTCACCATCCATCCTCCTCATTACTCTCCATGTATACCGGTGGATCATCTTATGACGAAAGTAGGTGTTGGCTATTGCCAACCCCTTACCAGCACAGATGTCCACCAAAGCACTACCATTCTCATCTACTTCCGCTGGCACACCCCACTGACCAACCACTCCATCCACTCGTACATTCCCAACTTTGCCATTCATGTCTCCAATCAACAGCACTCTCTCGCTCCTCTCAAACTTGTCCATACATGCTTCTACTCTCGCCCAAAACTCATCTTTCACTCTTGCCACTCGATCCTCTGTTGGAGCATACACACATACAATCGCCCATGCTTGTATACCTACTTTCATCCTCACCCATACAATCCTTGCACCCACTGTTCCATACTCTCTTATATTCTCCTTCCACTTCTTGCTTATCATCAGACATACTCTCTCTCTTGCCCTCTCATTCTCACTGACTCCCGCACATATGCCTACACTGTATTCCCATTCTCTCATCCTTTCACCTTTCCATTTAGTTTCAGTCAATCCACATATATCCACTTTTGCATCCTCAAGCACCTGGACAATCTCTCTCTCTTTCACTTCATCATTCACTCCTCTCACATTCCACGTTCCTACTCTCAGAATGTCCTTTGTCCGTTCCTTAGTCGTCAACGTATGGTCCGTCCGGGTCCGAGGCGCTTTATTTGCTTTTTTAGTTCTTTTTACGGGGTGGGGCACTAACCCACCACCAACCCTTTTAGTCGCCTCGTACGACAAGCAGGGATACTGGGGGAGTATTCTTGAAACCCCCCTACGACAGTAATTCCTTAAGACACGTATATTACTTACCACTCTTTTTTATACATGATATAAGAAACCGTGTCCTCTGTGCACTTCATGTTTACAAAGTAAGCGAGTGAGAGAATGACCAGCCAAGTAGCCTGTGACTTTGCCAGCAACTTCAGGAGCTTACATGACTCACACCAACGTGAGAGCAATGTGGACGGCATATGGGGAAGCGGTGGTGGTCAAGTGAATGTAGCTTTGGATCTTATTTTCGTCGGATTGGGAGGCTCTTTAACTCTTCTCCTTTAGGTTACAGGTATTGATTTTTAAAAATCTTATTATACCCTTTTCTATTTCCTACGTCTTTCATATCTAGACAGAACTTGCATATGCATTCAGGACAATATTAAAGTGTCACATGCAAAAGTAACCTGATAAGGAGGTCCTAGAGAGCATACTTAGCCCACAAAAATACTAGCCTGGTTCACTGTAACTCACTGCCCCACCACACATAACGATGGTGGAGCAATCAGAAAAGGTCTGTATTACTGTCATTAAAAGTAATGTTCATTTACGGTTGACAACATACATATAGCCCTCTGTCACCTGTATTCAGTGTAGGAAGTAACCAGCATAAAGGAACGTGATGGGGACACTGGTGTATTGCATTTGTTATTGTTATATTACCTTCTTTTTGGTGCTGATACAAAAACACCAATAAAGATACAGAGTGAATCATTAAAAGTCTACAGGTAGAAGGCGGGCCAAGCGCACAAGTCTACCCCATCCAACCCCCATCCTTTCCCCTCCAAAGCACTGGTTAATTAGCTGGAACGGTCAAAGGCCTGAAGCTTCATTCACTCTAAAATCAAAGCAAGTCTAATAACCTTGGTGTAGTCTAGTCGACAGGCATTAATGTAAGAACTGTTCTTCACTAATATAAGCATTGTTCTTAAAACAAGCATTCTTCGAGAGAAATGTCAAATTTGATTTATCGTACCCTCATATATGTATGACCATGGGTGAACTGAAAACTCCTTCGGAAATTATAATGAAGGGAATTTACATTTCACGTGACAGATTAGCTTAAAATTGTTTTCCAAGTAATTCACCCAAAGTTCAAGGCCACCAAAAGACAACGACAACATACTGTGCACCTTCTTTAAACTCACATGGATAAGTATTGACGGGTATTATGTTTCAAATGTGAACTAAAAATAACATCTTTTGAGTTTAATATGTAATATGTTGGAATTGTGTGTGTGTATCGGGACATGATGGTGACTAAAATAATGATTATAATGATGGTACCATAATAATGATCGTGGTGTTGATGACAATGTTAATGGTGATAATGACGATGATACTGGTAGGCTAAATGACAATAATAATGATGATGATGATGATGATAATGATGATAATAATAATAGTAATAATAATAATAATAATAATAATAATAATAATAAAATAATAATAATAATAATAATAATAATAATAATAAACACAGATAGGGAAAAACATTATCGCTCCGCCTTCTAAAGGCGGATAATAATAATAATAATAATAATAATAATAATAATAATAATAATAATGGCGGTGTATATAATGACAGTGGTAACACCACTGACGATGATGAAAACAGTAATGACAGAAGTCTATTGATGATGATGGTGATAATTATTGTGATGATATGATACCAGAAATAATTACAATGATAATTATTGAAGTTTTTGTGAAGATATTGGTAACTAGGTAAATTACATGACATCAACCATGTTGAATAATGATTATGAAACTAATGCTAGTGGTAACAACGATACCTACTAAAATTAATTAGTCCCGTAATAATGGTGATAATAACGATGATGGCGATGGTGATAATACTGTTAATAACGACAGTGGTAGGCTAATGATACAGGTGTTGAAGCTGGTACTGATGAAAATGGTATTGGTGGCAATGGTTATGATATGGTAATGCTGATAACGGCACTACTTACATAATCTCTCCATTCTCCGCGTCGCTGTTTCTTCATTTATCGTTCCCTTCATCTCTCTCTCACTTCGTATAACACAAACGACGGCGGGATTAAAAGAAACATGCAGAAATAAAGAACATGAAACGACGCGATAAACGGAAAGAGAACACACGTGTACACTACACAGATGCTAGAATGACACTGACCACAAACCTCGAAGCATGGACAGTCGAAACATCCGCGGGTTCTTGTCTCGGAAACCCAGTGAGTCACAGCCAATGAACCCAGCTCTGGTCCTACGTCACAGCAGGTGGCCAATAAACGCAATCGACAATACACCCAGCGCTGGTCCTACGTCACAGCAGGTGGCCAATAAACGCAACCAACAATACACCCAGCGCTGGTCCTACGTCACAGCAGGTGGCCAATAAACGCAACCAATAATAAACCCAGCACTGGTCCTACGTCACAGCAGGTAGCCAATCAACCTAACAATAAACATGTCTAAATGAATCAAAATAAAGGGTAAACATGAAAAATCTACACGACAAGGAGTGAATTTATTAACGAAATGAAACAAACCAGCTCACGCAACGTTACACAGGAGTGAAAAATGGAAAACAAGAGTTGAATATCATAGAAAATGGGTAGAAATCTCTCTACTGGAAGGGGGTATCTACTATATTTTCATTTAATTTTCTTTCCTATTTACAGTATCGGTCAACTGTTATCTACAGTTTGTTAATGTATATTCTCTTGTTCCGTATGTTGTGAAGAGATTGAAAGGCTAACAAAGAGAGTGTATGTAGGTATGAAATCGAACTAACTGGAAATAAGGAGAGAAAATGGCCGAGAATGGTTAAGGAAGCTCCCTAACACCTCTTCTTAAGCGAATTACTTTGTTTATTACACATTGCCGTCCTCTTCTGTGCTGCATAAATAGTTGAATCACCATACTCTCCAAAAATAACATAAAAATGATCTTAGCCAATCGTATCCTTAAGTTGGTAAGGAAGAGGTGTTAGGGAGTTTCCTTAACCGTTGAAAATACGAGCCAAAGAGAAAAGGTACACGAGGAAGCAAGGAGGTGGGGAGGAAGACCAAGAAGCAGGTGAAATGATACTGTGGAAGGGAACATGAAGGTTGAGAAAGAGGTGGAAGGATGAAATCGAGATGTAAGTGGGAGTGGAGGAGAGGAAGAACGAGAGCAAGGTGAAGAAAAAAATCAAGGGACATGTGATTTACTGGATTACTTGTAATGAATTATCAACAGACAAATAATGGGGATTCTTTTGACATAAGTCATTACAGCTGGTAATTATAGTTCAGGAGAGAGAGAGAGAGAGAGAGAGAGAGAGAGAGAGAGAGAGAGAGGAGGGGTGAAGTGGAAAGGGAGGAGGGAATATGGGGAAAGAGGACATGAAGGAGGAACTATGTCTGGAGAGATGATAGAGCAGAGGGACGTAACCCCTGAGTTGATAATCGTGTGGGTATATATATATATATATATATATATATATATATATATATATATATTGTTACATAGCCTATGATTTCATCATCCTTTGTGTAATTTTAACGCACAGTTGCTGCATGTTTGATCACGAGCGTGTTCTGCCTCAGTCCCCCCCTTCTACCGTTATAGTAGAGTAAGTCGACATCTCTGTTATACTTTGCGGGATTGTCATCTCTTTGTCCCCATGGCTTCATTTGCGCGTCCTCATTACAAGTTGTATCAAGCTCTCCTGGCCCCTATATAATGAGCTCAGTCTCTGCATCATGGCCACTTAGATCTGCTCCTCATTTTGTTCACATCTCTGTCCTCCCCTGTACAGATATTATTATTGTGAGTGCTCAAGAAGTCTCCAACCATCTAGCAGCTGTGTGTAATTTGAGTATAACTGTTGTTGCATTTTTTCTTGTACTGTATAGCATAAGTTTAATTTGTAGGCCTAGTGATGTTTTTGTAATTCATGTATGGATCTTTATGTCAGTCATTTTTGATAATAGTTTGTATCTGTAATTATTTATCTGGCATTCACTGAGTATTATCTGGTATCTCATTTCATCAGGGCTGACTTAGATAAATTTACTCTTGCTAATTTCGTGTTAATAGAGGCTATTGCAGTTAACCATATATTTAACCTGTTTATTTGCCATTACATTATCTTTATGAGTCCTGAATGTTTTATTGTTAGTTTGAGCATTAAACTTTAACTTGTAATTTTACCTAACTCTTTTGTTTTGAACCTGGAACTTTACGGGACAGTAGTGATTCTCCGTATTCTCACTTAAAGTGTATATTATCTTTCTCTGTTCCGTAACATAAATTTGGCGACCTCATATCAGGATATTCAGGATGTTATCATAAGGATATTGTTTGATATTTTGTGACTGTGATATATTCATGATGGCTACTATTTCTACACTTGATGAAGCCAAAGATTTTTTGTCGAATGTGCAAACAGTGTGTGATGTGGAAAACAGAACAAGGAATGAACTTAAGATTGTTGCTCGACAGTTGGGATTTGTTGTTCGCTCTCATCAGTCTAGAGATCGGATTGTTGCCATGATTAGTGAAAGCTTGTTCAGTGTAACTCCTCCAAGTGAGCAAGCGCAGATTGAATTAGCTGAGTTGCAGCTGGCCCTGCAGGAGGCCCGTGCTAGGGAGGCTGAGGCACAAGTTGAACTTGCTAGAATTCAAGCAGACCATGAGTATCGCATGAAACAAGGTGGAACTGGATCATCTAGCTATGATGATTTTGATGTGGCTAAAGATGTTGAACTTGTCCCTCCTTTTAGTGAGTCTGATTTAACAAGGTATTTTCAGTTGTTTGAGAGGGTAGCTACAGGTTTTGGTTGGCCTAGGGAGTATTGGCCAGTGCTCCTTCAAACTGTTCTCACCGGTAGAGCTCAAGTAACTTGTGCATCTTTGCCTCGGGATCAGTCTGATGATTATGATGTAGTTAAGAGCTTGATTCTTAAGGCCTATGAGCTTGTTCCTGAAGCTTGTAGAGTGAAATTTGGGACAGCTTGCAGGCAAGATGAGCAATCCCATGTTGAGTATGCAAAAATCAAAGAAGATTTGTTGGAGCAGTGGTTAAATTCTAAGAATGTGGATTCTGATTTTGGTGAGTTTGAGCAGGTGATTTTGCTGGAGGACTTCAAGAGGTGTATTAGTAAAGATGTAAGCCTATATCTTGATGAGAAAAGAATAGATAATTTGTCTGATGCTGCAGTTTTAGCTGATGAGTATGTTCTCACTCACAAGAGATATTCTAGAGAAAAAGGGAAAGCTGAGAGTAAGTATGTTGCCTCTACTCAGAGTACAGGTAACAGGAAAGAGAATAAGGATGATGTTTCTCAGGAAGTAAATACCAGCTTCACCTCTAGATTTCAGAAAAGTAAATGTACTTATTGTAGTAAGCTTGGTCATACTACGGAGAGATGTTTCAGGAGAAGGCGTGATGTGAACAAAAAGGAGTCTTTAAATATTCAGTCAATTGGTCTAGTGTCCACTCTTGAGAGTTCCCAGAATTCTTTAACTGAGTTAACTGAACCTGCTTTGAGGGGTAACTTAAATTCTCATGATGGAGCTCCTCTTTTGAGCAGTAACGTGGGTGACACTCTCAAGAGTTCATGTGCTAATTTCCTGTCTGATGGTTTTGTCAGTCCTCTGGACAGTAATGACAGGAAATCAGTTAAAATATATCGTGATACAGGTGCTTGCCAATCCCTTATGCTGACCAGTGTTCTAGGCTCTAATTTTAGTTCCTCTGATGAAACTGTAATCTTGCAAGGTGTAGGGAATAATTACTTCTCTGTTCCTCTGTGCAGAGTGAATTTGGAGTCTGGTTTTGTTAATGGTTCTGTTATGGTTGGGTTGGTTGAGACACTCCCAATGTCAGGTGTAACTTTCTTACTTGGAAATGATATTGGTGGAAGTCAAGTGTGTCCAGCTCCTCAGTTGTCTAGTGAGCCAGTGGCTGTGTCCCAGGATTGTGATGTCCCTGATGTGTTCCCTGCATGTGCTGTCACTAGGGCTAAGTCTAAAGTTACTGGTGATTTAGAGGATAATGATGATGATGATGTTATCCTAGCTGACACTTTTCTTGCTAATTTGGATCACTCACCAGATGAGGCAGTACCCCGTAGTGTTGATAATTTGTCTCGTCAAGAGTTGGTTGAGTTGCAGGTTGCTGACCCTGAGTTGAAAGGTCTAGCTAACTCTGCTTGCAGTGAGGAAGAGTCAGCTGGTGCTTCTACTTGTTATTATGTAAAGTCAGGAGTACTTATGAGGAAGTGGAGACCCCCAACAGCATCAGCCGACTGTGAATGGGAGGTTGTACATCAAGTTGTCATCCCTCGTGTTTGTAGGCAGGATATCATTAGAGTGGCTCATGATTCCAGTTTGGCAGGACACCTTGGAGTGAGGAAGACTGTGGCACGCATTTTGAAACACTTCTACTGGCCAGGTATCTTCAGGGATGTTTCCTGGTATTGTAAGTCTTGTCACACCTGTCAAGTTGTAGGGAAGTGTAATCAGACTGAAAAGGTTGCACCTCTAGTTCCCATTCCTCCTTTTGAGGCGCCTTTCACCCGTGTGTTGGTGGATATTGTGGGCCCTCTTCCTAAGACTTCTTCAGGATTTTCTTATGTGTTGACCATGATTGATATGGCTACTCGTTATCCTGAAGCCATTCCACTTAGAAATATCTCAGCAAAGAACGTGGTTAAGGAAATGCTGGGGTTCTTCACAAAGTTTGGTCTGCCCAAGGAGGTACAGTCAGACCGGGGAAGTAATTTCATGTCAAACGTTTTCAAGCAGTCTCTGAAAGAGTTGGGCATCACCCAGATCACGTCTTCAGCTTACCATCCCCAGACCCAAGGAGCGTTGGAGAGATATCATCAAACACTCAAATCGATGCTCAAGAAATACTGTTTGGAACATCAGAAAGACTGGGATAAAGGTCTCCCATTCGTTGTGTTTGCCGCAAGAGAATCTCCAAATGAATCACTGGGCTTCTCACCTTTTGAACTACTGTTTGGCCATGAAGTAAGAGGACCCCTTAAGTTACTCAAGGAATGCTGGCTGTCGGAGGAAGATGACGTCAACCTGCTGGAGTATGTGATGAAGTTCAAAGAACGGCTGTCCACTGCTTTACAGCTAGCGAGAGAGAATTTAGGAGCTGCTCAGGAGAAGATGAAGACTTGGTATGATAAGAAGTCCAGGTTACGCCACTTTCAGCCAGGAGATCAGGTTTTGATTCTGCTACCAGTTCATGGGCAACCTCTTCAAGCCAAGTTTAGTGGCCCTTATTTCGTGGAGAAGAAACTCAGTGATGTCAACTATGTCATCGCCACACCAGATCGTAGAAAGAGCAAGCAACTATGTCACATCAACATGCTAAAGTTATATCACAGGCGGGACGAAAATAATCCAGTCTGCACTGTAGCTGTTCCACCCGAGTCTACAAGTGAAGTTCTCCCATGCAGCATGAGCCTGAGTGATAGTTTGGGGAAGAATCCTGATATCATGAATGATCTCCAGACTAAGCTTTCTCATCTACCTCCCAAGGAAAGGCAGGAGTTTTCGGCATTACTGCAGGAGTACCCGCAAGTGTTCCGTGCCACTCCAGGAAGAACCACTGTGTTGATGCATGATGTCGATGTTGGAGACGCAAAGCCAATTAAATTGCCTCCTTACCGTGTGAACCCAGTGAAAGTTCCTCTCATCCAGAAGGAGCTTGGCTACCTGTTGGACCACAAGATGATTGAGCCCTGTCAGAGCGAGTGGAGTTCTCCTGTCACTCTAGTCCCTAAGCCAGGTGGGTCACAGAGGCTTTGCATCGACTACAGACGTGTTAATCAGATAACCAAAACAGACACTTACCCTCTCCCTCGTGTGGAAGATTGCATAGACAAGATCGGAAAGGCTAAGTACATAAGTAAGTTTGATTTGTTAAAGGGATACTGGCAAGTACCTATGACTGAACGTGCTAGGGAGATCTCATGTTTTGTAACACTAGGAAAGGCTTTTGCATGTTCTGTAATGCCGTATGGTATGAAGAATGCACCAGCCACATTTCAGAAGCTCATGAATGTTGTAACAGAGGGTTTGGCAGGGTGTGTTGTTTATATTGATGATGTATTAATCTTCAGTGACAACTGGAAAGATCACCTATGCCATGTCAGTAAATTTCTTGACCGTTTAGTTCATGCTAATCTTGTAGCTAATTTATCAAAGTGTGAGTTTGGTCAAGCTAAAGTTCAGTACCTTGGGTATGTAATTGGTGATGGACATGTTGCACCACCAGGAGCTAAGGTTCAGGTTATAAGTGATCTTCCCAGACCTAAAAGTAGGAAAGAGCTACAAAGATTTTTGGGAATGGTAGGTTATTACAGGAGATTTGTTCTTAACTTTTCTATTCTTGTATCACCACTTACAGACCTACTGAAAAAGGGAGTTGAATTTGTCTGGACCGATAACTGTGAATCCTCTTTCAACAAACTTAAAGCTATTCTATTAAGTCAGCCAGTGCTCGCTACTCCAAATTTTGCTAAGCCTTTTAAGATGGCTGTTGATGCAAGTGATACAGGAGCTGGGGCTGTTTTGCTGCAAGAGGATGATCAGGGTATTGAACATCCTGTATCTTATTACAGTAAGAAGTTCACTCCACCTCAAAAGAACTACTCAACTATTGAGAAAGAGCTTTTTGGCCTTGATTTTGGGTTTACAGCATTTTTCATTTTATTTGTGTTCTGGTTTTGACCCCATAGTAATTTATACCGATCATAACCCACTGAAATTCCTTAGTAAGTTTAAAGATAAAAATCAGAGATTGGCAAGATGGAGTCTACTTCTTCAGGAGTATTCATTAGACATACAACATGTCAAGGGGAAAGAAAATGTTATTGCAGATTGCTTATCTAGACTTTAGACAGATTGTTTAGAGTAATAAGAAATTTCCTTTGTAAATTTCTTTTTCTTTGTGGGGAGGTGTTACATAGCCTATGATTTCATCATCCTTTGTGTAATTTTAACGCACAGTTGCTGCATGTTTGATCACGAGCGTGTTCTGCCTCAGTCCCCCCCTTCTACCGTTATAGTAGAGTAAGTCGACATCTCTGTTATACTTTGCGGGATTGTCATCTCTTTGTCCCCATGGCTTCATTTGCGCGTCCTCATTACAAGTTGTATCAAGCTCTCCTGGCCCCTATATAATGAGCTCAGTCTCTGCATCATGGCCACTTAGATCTGCTCCTCATTTTGTTCACATCTCTGTCCTCCCCTGTACAGATATTATTATTGTGAGTGCTCAAGAAGTCTCCAACCATCTAGCAGCTGTGTGTAATTTGAGTATAACTGTTGTTGCATTTTTTCTTGTACTGTATAGCATAAGTTTAATTTGTAGACCTAGTGATGTTTTTGTAATTCATGTATGGATCTTTATGTCAGTCATTTTTGATAATAGTTTGTATCTGTAATTATTTATCTGGCATTCACTGAGTATTATCTGGTATCTCATTTCATCAGGGCTGACTTAGATAAATTTACTCTTGCTAATTTCGTGTTAATAGAGGCTATTGCAGTTAACCATATATTTAACCTGTTTATTTGCCATTACATTATCTTTATGAGTCCTGAATGTTTTATTGTTAGTTTGAGCATTAAACTTTAACTTGTAATTTTACCTAACTCTTTTGTTTTGAACCTGGAACTTTATGGGACAGTAGTGATTCTCCGTATTCTCACTTAAAGTGTATATTATCTTTCTCTGTTCCGTAACAATATATATATATATATATATATATATATATATATATATATATATATATATATATATATATATATATATATATATGAAGGGTGATCAGAAAGTAATGACAGTTCGTGCTATAACATGAAAACCTTGAATGATAGGAGGTAGGGGAGCAAGGAGAGTGCAGAGTTGCCTGTCCTTACGAGTTTGAACTTGTCGCCGTATGCCTGACTTTTCTTGTTTTATTGTTGTGAGTGAATGCTTCACTCTTGTTTTTGCTCTCTGGCCAGAAACATGGATTACTCGAAAGAAGGCTGCAGGTTCTACATTTTTACGAGGTGGAAACTGGGAAAGAAAGCAACAGAGATTCGAGGGGAATTATTACAAGTTTATCCAGACACTACTCCTTCCCTGGAAACTGTTTCCCGCTGGATTCGTGCTTTCACAGCAGGAAAAACTGAATTGAAAGATGAACAACGCTCTGGACGCCCCCGGACATCCGTGACCGAAGCAACAACTGTCCGTGCACGGTCCATCATTGACGAGGATCCAACTGTAACTCTTAGGTTCTTAGCCTTGGAGCTTGATATCAGTTATGGGAGTGCATATGACATCGTGCATGAACAATTACACCTGAGGAAGAAGTGTTGTCGATGGATACCCCATTTGTTGACTGATGAGCAAAAGGCTGAACGGGTGAGGATTTGTCGTGTCTGGCTTGCTGAATTTGAACCAAATGGTCCAAAACGGTTCTCAGATGTTGCTACTGGAGATGAGTGTTGGATTTCATTCTTCACAACCCGTGACAAGCAGTCAAACATGGTGTGGTTGGGCGATGAAGACCCTCGACCTCAGATTTTGAAGGAAGGATTTCGCAGCCGGAAGCGCCTTTTCACCATCTTTTTCAATTCTCAAGGACCAATATGCGTGGATGTGATGCCTGAAAAGTCCACTATCACAGCCCAATACTACACAGACCAGGTCCTTCCACAAGTCTTGGAACACAAGGCCAACACCGCACCAACCCGCCGTCGGTCTCGCCTTTTGCTGCACCACGACAATGCTGCACCCCACAAAGCTCGCCTCACTATGCAGTACCTGGAACAACAAGGTATAACTCTGCTCCCCCACCCACCCTACTCCTCTGACCTGGCTCCCTGTGACTTTTGGTTGTTTCCAAAAATTAAATCTGCCATCGCTGGGAAGCAATTTCATCGCATCCAAGACTTGGCACAGACCGTCAATTCAGAACTCCGAAGTATACCGTCTTCAGAGTACCACGCTTGCTTCATGAAGTGGAGAAAGAGAATGGAACGCTGCATAGAGGTTGGAGGGGAGTACTTTGAAGGAATGTGAGTCATAGTTTGATAGTTCTTCATGCTAATAAAAGTTTATGGACTCACTGTCATTTCTTTCTAATCACCCCTCGTATATATATATATATATATATATATATATATATATATATATATATATATATATATATATATATATATATATATATATATATATATATATATTCTTGCAAGCACCAATTATTTTATTCTGATTTTATAAGTCAGTGTGTGGTGAGAGGGTTAACGATGGCAACATCTAACCTCTCAAGATCGAAGTCCAACTAAGCACGAATAAGTTTAGGAATTAAAATTATCATAGTGAAAGTGTTAATGGACATTGATTGTAATCATTTAAGACCCATACACGTTTACCGGTACGCTACAACACTTTTTAGTATTACTGTAGTGTCTCACCTTCACACCTCAGCACATATATCCAGCATATAGCTGACACAACAACGGTGATTGCATTTTGTTCCTTATTCGGAGCAACGATGTAAAGGCAGACAATTTTCTAAAGATGAAAGGATTTCCAGCAGGTGGAATGCTCATAACTGTCTTGAGTTGGGGACGCACATAGATTATTTTATGTAAGCTAAAGCCAGATATTCTTTAAAATTGGACTGTACCTTATGTTCCATTGGGATATATAAGAAATGGTAGTTTATACTAGGAGGCTAAATAAACTAAGAGATTGGAAATGCTGGGCTCAACCACGCGGCAAAAAGAGTCATCCACCAGTTGTCACAATACCTCATTTTGAGAAATCCTCGAAAACGGCAAAACAAGAATATCAGCAAAACGCAGAAAAAATAAATAAAAGCTGACAGGCGAAAACTGAGGGGAAAAATTAGGCGAAAAAATGGTAGAGAAAAAAATAAATTTTGGAGGCGAGAGAAGCATAACAAAAATAATGCAAAAAATAGAATTTCAGAAAAGCACACAAAAATGCTGAAAAGTGAAAGAGGGGGCGAGGAGGGACGAAGAAAGAGAAGAGAAGGATGTAAAATTAAGGTAAAACTTCCAGGAAATAAGAAAGAAATAACAATGGGAAAAATTAATGACAGACATCTTAGAAAAGATAACAGGAAAAAAAAAAAACATGATAGAAAAACAAGCCGACAAAGGGGCGAAGAAAGGTGTCTGAGGAAAAAAAAAATAAGGGAGAAAACTGTAGTGATGATGAAACCTTATTTCAACATTTCTTCCCTAACCTGGGGCATATGAGCAAGGTTAATATTTGTTTCTTTGCCTAGCAGTCCTCCTACGTGCCACACACCTACTTTCCTTTGTCATCTCTTCAGCGCTAATACCACCGTCTACAATGAATTCATGCTTGGACTGTCTTATTCAAGACCGGTGCACTGGTATTAGCATGGGTGTCTTTATCACATGTAGTGGGTCTTGATGAGGATCAGAGAAGTTTGCTTTATCGAAATTCAAATCATCAATATACCAGCCCGATATCGGTAACAGTAACGCCAGGGGAATGTTAGAAAATAGGCTACTGAAAAGGCTGGAAGGTAAGAAAAACAGTGAAAAAAAAAAAAAAAAAAAAAAAAAGAGACGGAGAGGAAAAGAGGATGAAAATTAAGGAAAGAATGCGAGGTACAAGGCCATTGAGAATAATGATAAACGTCAGGAAAATGCAGAAGAGACAGAGAAACTAGAACAGGAGACGAAAAAGGTTAGAAATAGAAAAATGTACATAATTAAGGGAAGAACGTAGAAGAGACGAGGGAGGAAATAAAACACACAAAACAGGGCTAAGGGAGTGTCAGACATGGGCAAAGAAAACTGACGGGAAAGATAAGGAGTGAAAATATGAAAAGGAAAGGAAGGAGGTAGGAAAATATTAAAAGTATGACGTGGAAAAGACGAAGACAAGAATCAAGAGGGGAGGAGAATGACTATAAAGAATGGAGAGAGGGGGAAGAAAAAGGATGAGGAAAACTGCATGGATGATGAGACGGTGTTTAAGAGATATTTATGCAAGGTCGAGAGAGAGAGAGAGAGAGAGAGAGAGAGAGAGAGAGAGAGAGAGAGAGAGAGAGAGAGAGATTTGAGATGTGACGTAATTGTACATGTTCTTCTTTACTGAAAATGTAATAAATAATACTGGACTCAGATTGTATGAGAAAAATGCTTTTTTTTTACATGAATTTTGCAGACTTTATCATCATCCTGCTCCTCCTCCTCATCCTTATCATCATCACCGTCATCATCATCATCATCATCATCATCATCATCATCACCATCCTGTAATCCAGTGTAATGCTTGGGGTGGGTAAATTAAAAAAAAAACATGAATACACAAAATGCTGACTAAATAACCTTGGAGTTCACTGTGAACTGTGCCATACAGCCATTCCCTCTCTACTGGTGCGTTTCTGACCCTCGGCTTCATCCATTAAGCGGAACATATACCCGCACCAAAGGGCTTCACCTGGATCAGTCACTCTTGTCACCCCTGTGTGGTACAAACAAGATTTAATACACTGTTTCTCCGAGCCATTTATTATCCTTTTCATCTCCCCCCCCCCACACACACAGTCACACCATTCACTCTCTCTCTCTCTCTCTCTCTCTCTCTCTCTCTCTCCCACACACACGCACACACAATCACGCACATTACTTTACCTAACCACTCGCTGCCCTATCTAACTTTTGTACACCTCACACAGACACACCTCACCCTCGCAACCATACACTTTCTCACCTCTCATCTCATACGGCACAACAACTCCTTTAACACCACATACTATATATGCTAAGATTCATCAGCCTTCTTTTCCCTCCCCTCTCAAAAAATATAAATAAATAAATAAATAAAACTACGGCAGTTTACTATACCGGTCCTAGGCGAAGTATTATTATACTTTCCACAATCCAGTCCCTTCCAAAGCAAAGATTCATCCATTCAGAAACCTATCCAACAGCAGCTTACTCTAGCGCTTATTACACCTGTCTTAGGCGAGAGTATGAAATGCACACACACACACACACACACACACACACAAATCCCGTCCCTTTCACCTCCACAGCCAACTGTCATGGGACGTATAGTAAGGTAAACATTATTCTTGCACCATGGTTGACATAAATACCCCTATCACACCTTTTTTTTTTTTTTTTGCTTACCCTGAGGTAAACAAAAATGTAGCAAACACTTTCTGGCTTTGGGCTGATGGGTGTTTGGGTTGTGTGGGAAGGGATCTGGTGCAGAAAGGATGTTCAATTTGTTATTTTAAGTGTTTTGACAGAGAAGCTGGAGTGGTTTAGTAGTTTTATGTGACCCCAAACAAATGATGCAGTCTGTGTTGTTGATGGTGGTGTTGCTGTAGTTGTGACTAAATGGTGATGACGGTGGTGAAATTCATGATATGGATGGCAATAACTGTAATCATACCGTCTATACTGTGGGATGAAAATTAGTTGTATATCGGAGATAAAACTGACAATGACTATAAAAATTAATGATGGAAAAATAAAGAATGGGGAACGTGGAGAAATGATCATGAATGCGTTGCAGCCGATTATAAAAGATGCATCACGGTAGCGGTCATCAAATACACATTAATATCTTCTTAACCTCAAATTTGTCACCACTCGATCAGCCTGAGAGTTTTGAGAAGATTGTTCTCTGTAATAATTCCATACTTTTTTTTTCATATTTCCCGATGTGTTTTTATTTTTATTGTTAATTTCATGATGCATTTTCACATTTTACCTAACGGTTCATGGAGTATCGTGGTATACTGGTTAACACAACTAACTCGCAACTCCAAAATTTCGAGTTCGATATCACGCCTGTCAGACTGGTGGACCCGTTTGGCTTCCCCCATGCCTTGGTTCACCCAGCAGTACAACTGATGGCATGGACATAAACCTTGAGTCGTGTCCAAGGGGAATACTGGGACTTGGCAAAAGCTGTCAGACTTAATGACCCTCGTGCAGTTGATAGGTATAAATCTAATCCTCTCTCTCTCTCTCTCTCTCTCTCTCTCTGAAGACTTTGATGAGTTTGGTTGGTGGGATGTGTTGAATTGGGGAGAAGATTTGCGGGGATACTACTGGGCACTACGTATCTCACTCATGCGGTGAAGTTCACACCTTCATATTCAGTTACAATTGCTGTGTCAGATTCACGAACATAGTTACTGTTTACTCCCTTATCTAATGTTCTTATGATCGCTACTATAACACAGTCCTTCGTAACCCTCTCATGGTCGAGCCAGCGCTAGTATCTTATTTGCGCTGACACCAGACGGTTATATTTATTTGCCGGTGAGTACAGAAGCCTGAGAATGTTGATACTGTTCCCATTAATCGTCTCAAATCTGCGTCAACTCTAGGATTTTATGACACGCCAACACCGCACAGTTTTCAGTTGGAGGTGAGTCATGGCAGCTTGAGAGTATTTATCAGTCCACATACGGAATGGGCAATATATATATATTTTTTCTAAACAAATAAAAAATGGTTAATTCAACGTTATCATACCGAGGACATCTTTTTCATTTTTTTTCTTCCTATCTCGTGTTGATCCAAACTGATGAGACTCTGTCCTGATATAAATAAGACAGCTTGACCGCAGCAGGAGTAAAGTAAAAGGGATGGACCTAACGAGGGTGAGTTGAAAGATGGTCCTAATAATTAAAAAATATCGTATAACCTAAGAAAAAAAAATACGTTTGATAATAGTACTGCAGTGGAGGGGTTGCTGGGACAGGTTTTAATTCTACGATTAAAGGGAATTTTAGAGAATAGAATAATACCGTGCAACCCTGACCTAAAAAATAAGCATACGTGTTACAGTACTAATGGGAGGATTATCGAGACGGTTTTTAAAATGCTTTCACTCTTAGGGATTTATCACAATTTAATAAAGCCGATTAACATTACCCACCATAATATAATTAAGGGCAAAGATTTGAGTGTGTGTGTGTGTGTGTGTGTGTGTGTGTGTGTGTGAGAGAGAGAGAGAGAGAGAGAGAGAGAGAGAGAGAGAGAGAGAGAGAGAGAGACGGGCCACACAAAAGAGAAACCGATAAGAAAAGTTCTTAAGAAGTGGCGCGAATCATAGATAAAAGAATGCGGCCGACCGAACAAAAGGAAACCAGGGAAGCATTTGTAAAGGATGTCCACCAATCTGGGGGGTAAACAGGTTATAAAATTATCATAGATCCTTTTCTTTGGCCCATTTTTTTTTCACTTTATAATTTATCAGATTATTTATGAAATGTCTGGCGTGTGCACAGGTTAAAGTAAAAGTATATACAAACGACTTTTTTTTTTTTTTTTCATTTAAAGGTTAGGCTAGTGCATTGCTCGCTATTTTTTCATTTTAAGCTGTTTGCTAAGCGTCAGGCAGATGTATGGGTTACGATACAAGCATGATACTTTTTTTTTCAAAGATTAAATTCAATATTTTTCACGCTGTTGTTCATTCTAGAGGTTTTATGAAGTGCTTGGTAGGTGTTTGGGTTATGATATAGGTACAAGCTAAACAGGCAATCCAATGGAAAAATTACAGAAGTTCAAAAAGTTTTAAAATATGCATCAGAAAACAAGTTCCCAGGTTCCCCGCAATTCCGCCCCACCAATGATAACCACCTGGCCATACAACGCTGTTGGATGCATACAGTATTGTACGTATATATTACCATACTGACTCCCATGATATTCACTACCATCATCATCATCATCATCATCATCATCATCATCCAGACTTCCTTTCTCGCCTTAGGATAGGAGAGGTAGGATCCAAGAGAACCAGAAGTATCCTGATGGAAAGCGATACTAACTTTTTTTTTTTTTACTAAATGAGTCACACTCCCATTCCTTCACCATTCAACCCCCCGGAATCCTGATTCTCACCTGTATAAAATCTGGTTTTGGCTGGAACAGAACATTAGAGTTGTCCAGATCATGTGAAGGTTAACAGTACAGGTATTAACATTCACAAGCCCCTATGATTCATTCTCAGCTGAATAAAATCGTCTGGCATTAGCTGGAAGAGAGTACTTGAGTTGTTTCGTCCATGAGAGGGTTAAGGTCTTCGTTTCACAGTGTTGTGAACTGTAAGTAAAACATTATTTCCACATTCTGAAATTGTGAATATTTTGACCATACAACAGTTTTGGCCCGTCTTGGACCTACTTAAAGTAGGATAGTAAGGAATCATTTGTATTTATATTCGACAAGGTGAAAGAAAGAGAGGTAAAGGAGGTTGGGAAGGTGGGGAAGGGGGTAGTGAGGGAGGGAAACAGTGAGGAGGTGTATGAGAGAGAGAGAGAGAGAGAGAGAGAGAGAGAGAGAGAGGTGAGGGAATAGTTTCATTCATTATTCAAATCATAATCCAGTCTCATTATATCCATTGTGTGTGTAGGAGTCCCATGCTGGGCTGTCACAATCCAACAGATATAAACTCTACAAGGACTGGGATTTCCTTCAGCTGAATAAATCGTCTGTCTTGTACACATAACAAGTTTAACCCATTCATTACAACGACGTATTGTTTTTTATTCTTCATCTTCAGAATTATGTCTGCCAGTGAAGGGGTTAATGAAAGGTTATACACACACACACACACACAAACACACACACACACACACACACACACACACACACACACACACACACACACACACACACACACACACACACACACACACACACACACACACACACACACACACACACACAGGTTAAAAAGTCAACCCAAAGCAAGCAACATAAAATCTCTGGAACTTGATGGAACAAAACATGGAATACGTCACTGGGCTGAAGGAGTTAGTGGAACCGTTGTTTTTATGATCCCAAATTGTCTTAAGTCAAGGTATTTGTTGATAGATTTTGTAGATGGTCAGTTATGTACCCTGTTTAATCCGCTGCACCCACTTCCTCTCTCACACTCATTTACTCCAGCCTTATCCAACCTAGCCTGACCTGACCTGACCTGAACTAACTTGACATGACAATCTAACATTTCTCATACTAACCTAACATAACCGAACCTAACCTGAGTTGTCCTCTACTCACACACGCTCCTCTCTCTCTCTCTCTCTCTCTCTGTTACCATGATTTAACCTTTCACATCATCCTGCACTATCTGTTTTTCCTGGCACCCTTTTAAACAAAATACCTGCCCCTTCGCTGTCCGTGTTGGTGGTGGTAAATTTCAGGCTTAGAGTGAGGGTCTGGTTTTCTGTATTCTGTTTCCACATGTTTTATTTACTTGTAAATTTCCCAGCTTCCCTCGACGGAGATCCACGGTATTTGCTACACAACGTTGACTGGCAGTGTGCTTGACCGTACTGATAGGGAACTGAAATAATCCCGAGAAGCATATTGTTACTCGTAGATCGAAATTTGTCATTCTTTTGGACTCAGGGATAATTGGCTCATCACGTTTGAGATAAACTAAAGCCGCATATGTGTAGATGTGCTTTATATATTATTTTTAGTACCAGGTGGACATACTGGGATAACGCCTTGAAGGAGCTGCTCTTTATTTTCAGGTCTCAAGTTACGCTACTGGGTGAATAGGGACAAGATTGAACTATTGCCGCAATAATAAAAGAAATAAAATAGTAAACAGCTAAGTAAATGAAAAAAAAATAAAAATAAAATAAAAACGGTATTCTTGGATTGAAGGGGATACTGGTGATTAATTGGAAAAATCAAATTAGGTTCCGACACGGTTTCTTGATGGTATGAAGCAATGTTAACAGTTCAGTATGAGAACTTTAAGTTCATGTTATTCTTTTTATCACAAGAATTTATTTAAATTAGTAAAGAAGTCCTGAACTGAAGGAGTTAGATATGGTCTGCGTCATCTTAATCATTGCTGGCGGTCTTTTCAACTCTGAATATAAACTGCCTGGTGGTAGCCTAATTACAATGAAGAAATGAGGCATCAGACTGAAGAGGTTAAGCCTGGCATGGTATGGAGACTGAAAGGGAACTACTGACAGTGGCCGTAAACTCACCAGACAGTTTTCCTAGCCCAGTAATCCTGACCCAGGCTGGAGGGAAGTCATAGGCAGGGATTCATACCAAAGGAAGGCCTGTTGTCCAGTGTTAAGGTGGTAGTTTGGATCTTTGTTACACTGCACTGGGAACAATTGGCGATGGCATTGTTACCCGCCAGTCCAGAAAAGCTTTGAACCACTAACAACAGGTCTTTGTACAATGTGAAACTCTGGCTACGACTTCCCAGAGTTAGGGATAGGGGTGGAGGGGGAGCAGAAAGTGTGGCTTACAACTGTACACTTAATTAAATGGTATAGAGGCACATTCTGCGCGAAATACTCTGACACGACACACAATTGATAATATAAAATGTTCGATGATCATAAGCCACGTTAACTGTCTTGCTTTCTTTAGAATGAATGATATTGCTTGTCAGTGACATTTACTGCCAAATTCAATGCAGTTCTTTATATCACATACACACTCACTGGAAGACAGAATTATCATACTTGGTCATCACAGGCTGTACTGATCATTTACGAGCATTTATTGATCATCGAACCTGCCTTATGATTAGTATATATGTATATATATGTTTTCTTTCTATAGTTGAGGGTAAAATTCTGATCAATATTTTTATCTTACTTTCCTCTGCTAGCTAACATTACCGAGCCTGGAGAGGTTTGGTAATTTTATGGGCTCACAGATGACTCCCTCTCTCATATGTTGTCAATGAAAAAATTGACGGAAATTTCTTACTAATGCAATAGATGTAGTGGAATATTAGGATTATTGTCCCGAACAGTGCGTAGGAATCACGAGGGTGAAGGAGGACGTAGGAGTATGTGGGAGGATGTGAATGGACAATGGAGAAAGATGCCCTGCGTGGGAGGCCAGGATAAAATTTAATGAGGCCTGGCTTGGGAGTCTATATGGCTGCCATTTTGTCGGCCTTACAGCTAGATCTTCATACTTTTATTTCCATTTTGTAGCACTTTATGGGTATTTGTGCAATTTTAGCCATTGTTTCCCTCAGTCCAATGACCTGTCCTTTAATCTTGCTGTCTCCAGATTTTTTTTCCAGTTTAGGACTCTCAAACCGAGATGTTTAGATGCAGTAGTCATGAAAACACTACTACTATACACATTTAACTCTAACTTGGCCTAAAACTGCCATCTCTCCATCTTAAATAAGTTGTAATCAAAGATTTGCAGTAGAATATGATACTAGTTATGACGAAGTGCTATGGAAACAATAGGGAGCCATAGTATTGCTTATTCTGCTACTAAGCTTATGAACTAGGCTGTAAAAGGGCGATAATCTGGGTCAGGTTAAAGTGTGAGTAGTATAGTCACGAAGAAGTGCTATGGAAAGACTGGGCTCACAGTGTTGTCTTATTCTTCATCCAGGCTTCGTGAAATGAGCTGAAAAAGGATGGAAATCTGGACAAAGTAATGTGAATGAACTATAGTACAGCACTCTCTTAGTTGAATAGCATGAATAAAATAAAGTTTAAGGTTAGCAATTTTTGGAGCATTTTAAGCTTCCCGAATTTCTAATACTTCCTGTGAGGAAAAAAAGCTACCTGGGTGAATTTGTTTTTGGCACAAGTGGGAGAAAAAATGCGTGTGTGCAACTGCAAAGCGAAATGAAATGACTGGTGCTTTGCAGTATATAAAATATATTATGCATACATTTATTTCAAGGCACGGATGCATAACTTAACATAAATACATACATACAGGCAAAGCTTTTCTTTTCTATTAATGCTTCGTTTGTGCGCTTGTATCTTTGGAACGAATCGTTTTTAATTACACAAATTTAAATGAGGTGTGAGTGTGTAATATTTGTCCAGATGTGTTGAGATGTGAGTGTGTAATATTTGTCCAGATGTGTTGAGGTGTGAGTGTGTAATATTTGTCCAGATGTGTTGAGATGTGAGTGTGTAATATTTGTCCAGATGTGTTGAGATGTGAGTGTGTAATATTTGTCCAGATGTGCTGAGATGTGAGTGTGTAATATTTGTCCAGATGTGTTGAGGTGCGAGTGTGTAATATTTGTCCAGATGTGCTGTTAATTTGAACAGGAAAACGGAGGGCAAAAGCTACTGTAAATATAGTGATAAAAATAAATATATCTTCATCTATGAATCTTTATGACTTTGATTATTCAGAGAAATGGAATAAAGGTAACAGAGGGAAGAAGGGAAATGAAAAGTATAGCGTAGGGGATTTTTTAAAGTGCTGAAATGTAAAGAAAATACTGTAGAATGGGGGGAATTTATCGAATAATAGGAAGACAGAGAAACAGGGAAACATGTATAGAAAAACGAAAACCAAGAGTGTGATATGTAGAAGAAAAGAGAGATAACAAAGGGACAGGGCTGTGGGGGAAAATGAAAACTGGAGATAAGAGACTTGGGGATAAATTTGACAAGTAGGGAAAAGCAGAGGAGTGACGAAACAGAAATAAAAGGAGAGAGAGAGAGAGAGAGAGAGAGAGAGAGAGAGTAAAGTAACCCCTGCAGGCAGCTCTACATTAGTTATAATAATAGTAGTAAACCTGGCATTTCTACTCAATACCTTGAACATCCATGAACGTAATAACAGCAGAGATAAAACTAAGTACAAACCATCAGCAATCGTCCCACGACTCCCTTCCCATTACAAGACTAATTACTTTGGAAATTACCTGATGACACTTTTAATTACTGGTTATATTAATTTGCTTATTTGTTTACTTTATTTGCTGGCGGAAAACTTGGACGGCAGGGAAATTGATGTCCACATTTACTTTCTCTTTCTCTTCTTGTCCTCCTCCTCCTCCACTTCTTCTTCTTCTTCTCCTTCTCTCTCTCTCTCTCTCTCTCTCTCTCTCTCTCTCTCTCTCTCTCAGTTTACCCTTGCCACTTAGGGCAGGTGGTGATGCAGGAGTTAGCATCGCCAACCTGCAAGTTTAAGGACCCGAGTTCGATTTTCGGGCCGGTCAGACCCTTAGCCACAGTTTGTTTCCCCTTGTTCTTGTTCACCCAGCGGTACTATTGGGGACCTGGATGGAACACTGACTCTCGCGGGTCATATCTAGGGGAAAACTGGAAGCTAGTAAAGAAAGGATTGGTTGTCTTAGGCTCGTACTCTCGCCATTTAAGGAAGCCCCCTAACACCTCTTCCTTGGCTATTTATTTCTGGATATGGCTGGCTGATATCCTTTGCACGTTATTTATGCCGATTAAGGCGACATTAGAAGGATTTATGTAACACAAACGAGGACAGTAAGATGTAATAAACAAAATGAACCTCTTAGAGAAAGGTGTTAAGGCGCTTCCATAATCGACGAGAATACGAGCCTTAATGATCCCCGTGAAGTCTATAGGCATTACTCCCAAGCCTTTGTTTCTTTCTTCTTCTTGCTATCATTTTCGGTTTTACCCAGATCGTAAGAATGCTCCCATATCGAAGGAATAAATGAAGACTTTCGGCTATGTAATCTCTCAAGTTAACAAAGTGTCTTCTAAGATCAGCAAATGCATAAGAAAATAGTAAAAAATAGAAGGCGAGTCATGGGACTGAAGTGGTTAATTATCTCGCAGCAATACCCTACCTTCAGGATCTTATAAAGGCTTTTGTTAGATGATTTAATTAAAAAAAGGACTTGCTGAGGGAAAAGTTTAGAAGCTCTCTGGATTTCTGCTCTGACTGACCATTATTTGTTTCAGTGCCATTACTTTTTTTTCCCCACATCATAGCTTGTGTCAAACTGGGCATGCCATCGTCTTTTTCCAGGCGGATGATGATAATGAAGAGGAGGAGGAGGTGGTGGTGAAGAAGAAGAAGAAGAAGAAGAAATGATGATGAAGGATGAGGATGAGGATGATGATGAGGAGGAGGAGAAGGATGATGATGATGAGGATGAGGAGGATGAGGATGAGGATGAGGATGAGGATGAGGATGAGGATGAGGAGGAGGAGGTTAGAATTAAAAGCCTAGCAACCGCCACACACAAAAAAGGAATTTTAGGCTATTTATGGCATTATTACAGAAACCTTTTCAGGGCTAGTATGGAATAATTATTTGCCTTTGCTGTAACTATCAGCTTCTGAGTTTCATATAGTCGGCTGCGCATTGGAGCGGCAGAGTTACAGAGCTCGTGTTCTTGCCGCATCCAGATGGTTGTATTCAGTTTAAGAGGCCTCTCCTGGCGATGGCGTTTACTAAGCTTATATCAAGTCTCTGCAGTTCCAAAAGTCTCTCTTAAGCTGGATGATATAGCCAGTGACTTCTTTGTTGTTACCATTATAATTACGTTTCACTTTACGATTTCTCTCAAAACCATCATTGTTATTCATTTCCACATCCATTTAAAACACCAAGAAACAAACAAGACTGACTGTATTTGTTTTAAGATAATCGGAGCAATACTTGAGAGAGAGAGAGAGAGAGAGAGAGAGAGAGAGAGACAGACAGACAGACAGAGAGAGAGAGAGAGAGAGAGAGAGAGAGAGAGAGAGAGAGAGAGAGAGAGACAGAGAGAGAGAGAGATTTTTCTCAGTATTCACTCAGTTCTTCACTCTTCTCCCCGTCATCATCATTATAGTATTCACTTCTCTCTATTCTCTTCTTCTCCCGTCTTATATTGGACTCATCGGGAAAATAATCCTTGTTCGTCGACTCCCTCTTCTCTCTCTCTCTCTCTCTCTCTCTCTCTGCTATTAGGTTTTACATTGCTCGCACCGCTAAGTTTGTCAGTGTTGTGTTTTCAGTGGCATTTCTTGTCTCTGTCATGTTTTCTTCAACATTGTACTTTCTTCCCTCTCTGTATAGAATTTCTGTCAATCTCTGGTCCTCAGGTCTCAAGGCCCTGAATTCCATGAAATGTTTTATATTTCGTTCTTGCTGCCGCCTGGCGATTGCAGTCACCTTGTCGATTAGGATGGTTTAGAGAATGGCTGGCATTAACCCCTTCCCTGTCGGCCTATTCTGAATATAAGGCTCGCCTGCTTAAACCTCAAATAGCAAAGTGGAATGCAAAACCCTAATTATTAACGGTTCTTTCTGCAAAGCTTGTGGCTTTTCAGTACGGTCAGCCTGCATCCCATATAACAGAGTGCAGTCAGCACCCATAAGGAAAGCCAAATACGTTCCATCATTATCAAGTACTTCAAAATTTGTCGTCAAAGTTTTGGGATCTGCATCCCACTTTTCGATTTCAGGTTTACGCATACGACCCTAAGGTTCCTATGTTTAAACCTCTAATCCCAAAGTGCGATGCAAAATTCAAATTTTTTACCATAATTTCTGATGCAAATGGGGAAGATGGAACATATCTGGCCTTCCTATATACTCGCAGTTGCTGAATGCACTCTGCATTGTGGGATGCAGGCTAACCAAACCTAATAACCACAGACATTTCCCAAATCACTCTTAAAATTTAGGCAGTTGGATTCCATTTTGCGATTAGAGCATTAAGCAGACGACCCTACGCCTCTTGTTGTACCATTAGCAAAGTAAAACTACGTTGTCGTCGTGATAGGGGTTAATGTTTTCGTTAATAATAATTTTTTTCGTACACGTTTTTCAGTGCCTTCTATTCAGTATCTTCCTTTCTCCTTCTCCTCTTTTATTCTCTCAGACCTGTCTGTGTTTTGCTTTTGGTTGGCTTGTTCATCTTTCGTCTTTCGTTTTTTTTTTTTTTTTTCTTGCTCCGTCTGCATTATGGTCGGTTGTCTATTTCATCCACTGGATTCACATACAGATGCAATACACATAAAGATATAAATACACTTGCAAATCAGATGCACATAAAGATATACTCGTAGTCACATCCAGAAACAGATGCACACACATACACATGTAAAGATAATAAATACATTTACAGACATATATATATATATATATATATATATATATATATATATATATATATATATATATATATATATATATATATATATATATTCAGATAAACATACATGCATACATATGCAGATGCACATATAGATACGAGTACATGTACAGAAAACATACACATGCATATGCAGATTAATACATACAGTAGACACATATAAAACATACATACAGATAAACATCCAAAACATACAGATATACATAGAGGCAGCGATACACATTCACACAGCGATGCAGATACGTATACACATGCTCCTACAATAAACACATTTTTCATTATATAGGTATTTTATCCATTGACACTGAATCCCGTGATTTATGTTCAAAGATAAAAATAACATTCAGTGTAAATAATAATAATAGTTATCAGATTTCTCCTACGTCACAGAATATAAAAAATACTTTCGACAGTAGATTAATCTGCCTGAACTCATTTCATATAACAAGAGTTAATTAAATGTGTGTGTGTGTGTGTGTGTGTGTGTGTGTGTGTGTGTGTGTGTGTGTGTGTGTGTGTGTGTGTGTGTGTGTGAGAGAGAGAGAGAGAGAGAGAGAGAGAAGCCAGCATCATGCATCATGTCTGGAACACAATACTAATGTTATCTCGACTATGAAGGGGTGAATGATACTCTTATTACCTCGTAATCCTATCAAACTCTCAGCTTAATACAGTCATTTAATGCTACTGGAAGTAAAATAATAGAGCTGTGCCAACCATGGAAGGGTTAATGACACCCGTATCAACGCTGAGCTAAATATTATAACATGGGATTAGCTGGAATACAGAACTAGAGTTGTGCCGGACATGAGAGGGTTAATACTGCAAAATTCCATCCACTCGACAAGCAACTGACCTTTCCAAAGCGACACATGTTTGTTGATGTTATTCTTGCTTTCATCAGATGATATTAATAAGCCAGCAACTGTTAACTCCTTCAGTACGATGACGTCTTACTGTATTACACCAGCGCTGGCGAAGTGAAAGAGGTGATGTTTGTGTGTGTGTGTGTGTGTGTGTGTGTGTGTGTGTGTGTGTGTGTGTGTGTGTGTGTGTGTGTGTGTGTGTGTGTGTGTGTGTGTGTGTGTGTGGAGGGGAGGTTAAGGGGTCCAGAGAGAAGACAAAGATATGGAAGAGAAAGAAAGAGATTAACAGAAAGAAAGAGTAGTGGTTTAAGAGAAAGAAAATGTGCTACGAGCGAGGGATGAGGTAAAGAAGGGATTGAGAGAGAAAAGGAGAGTGGGTTAAGAGAGAGTTAAGAGAGAGTTAAGAGACAACGAGAAGGTGGCAAAGAGAGAGAGAGAGAGAGAGAGAGAGAGAGAGAGAGAGAGATTGTGAAAAACAGAGGGAGCTAACAGAGGCGGGGGGATGAAGAGAGAAATGGAGGTTAACAAAGAGAAAAAGAGAAGACTTAAGAGAAGGACTGGGTGGGTAGAGGGTGGAAGGAATACTGGGGAAGGGATTGTGGGTCTTTATACCAATTTATTCTTCGTCTAAGGAGTGTTCAGGTGATTTCTGCCACACTGGAATCTGGGAATTAAACACCCGTAGCAGCGACAAGCACAAATGTACAACTGTGTCTGTTATGACTTGATTATCGAGTTCAGCTCCCTCTCGTAACGAAGATTTATTTTAAGAACAAGAGACATGGGCGACTTTTTCACTCCCTTGTCCCCAAAGAACCTAAACACACACACACACACACACACACACACACACACACACACACACACACACACACACACACACACACAATAGTTTCCCGCCGTCGGTCATAACAGTAGTAAAAATGATGTTGGCAACTGTGTGGGCGTCACGTAAACAGTCACAAGGTCAGGAAAAACGGAGGGGAAAAAATAATTAAATCATGAAGGGCTCAAATTAAGAGGGAGCTTAGGAAGACACACAACATCACGGCTTGTTAGTTTTAGGGATGAGTGTCAGGACTCCATATTATAATAATGCAACTCATAGACAGATAGACAGATAGATAGATAGATAGATAGAAGCACCAAGCCAGGACGTGAGATGGGAAGTGTGTCAGCTAGAATCGACCAAAAGGAAAAGAGTTCAGCAAATACTTAATGAACAGTATGCCTGCAGGCACCGGAAGCACTACATACACACAGACATACAGGGTTCTAGAAGCTTCCACGACAGTGTAGCCCACGTGACACGACCCCTGCTAAACGAGAATGTAGGAATCAGAGAGGAGAAGGAGGCTAGCAATGGGGGCAAGAGGGTGGCAGAGAGAGATAGAGTGAGACAGTGGGGAGGTAACAGCGGGACTCTATACTTCACTCGTGTGTGAGAGACTTTGTTAATATTTCCAAGACAAATAAAAATAGTCCCATACTAATCTTTACCTCTCCTGTCATTGCATGACAAAAGGGAACGAAGATTATCTGCTTACAAAACTACTCACGTATAACAACCGCTCGTCCACGAGTCTATTAAATGTATAACTGATCTACAAAACACACTATAAGAAGCTACGAAGTCTCTACATGGAAATGGAGACGGAGGGGGGAGAGGAGGGTTTGGGAAGAAAAGGGAAGAGGGGGATGGGGCTAGTGTGCAACTTAGGAAGGCCTGAGAAGGGGTAGGAAAAGGTTGATCCAAGAGAAAATAAAAACTACTAAAACAGCTAAAGTACCACTCTTAGGGCACATCCACGGGTGTTTTCAAACTTGTGTTGACAACATAGCTCAAAACATTTTTGGATGCTTGTATGCTTTCGTATTTAGACAGATGTATGTAAACAAGTTTCAGTGTTCCCTTTAACTTATGGGCAGCTGAGTTGATGCAATGAGTGTACCCACACCAGGCAGCTGGGAGTTCATCATGATGTTGCCAACATGATTTGGACGTTGCTGTTCCATGCATGCTTCCAGTTTGGTCGTTATTGTGATGTTTACATATTGCCAGCACTTGTCGGGTCCAAGTGAGGTCGGATAGGATGGGATTAGGCGGAGCAGGAAAAGCAGGAAATGGGATGAAGTCATGCAAAATTGAGATTTTGCAACTTACAGGGCAATGAGTGGTGGATGGGAGGGTGTAGAAAGGGCTAGAAGGTGGAACAGGGTGAAAGATAGTACGAAGTGGAATGAGAGCACGAGAGAGGATAGCAAGGGTTGACAGAGGTGTGAAAGCGGGAATAAAATTAAGGGTATCGTAGTTAGGAGATGGGATGGAATAGCTGTCGGATGGGATGGAATGGGATGGAAAAGGAAAACTATGAAACAAGGTGGCTGAAAATAGACAGGAAGAGAGGAGACAGGAGATAGTTGAGGAGTAAAGCATTTTAGCAGAATGGACAGGGAGAAAGGAAGATGTGGACAGGTAAGGATTAGTTGGGTTCGAGAGAGTGAAAGTAAAAAGCTGCATGTGGGTATGAGAGAGGATAGACTTTGAATGAGGATAGGTGGTCGAGAAGCTTAGAGGAAATATCAAATGCAAAGTGGAGAGAGAGAGAGAGAGAGAGAGAGAGAGAGAGAGAGAGAGAGAGAGAGAGAGAGAAGGAAGGGGAAGGAAAGGGAGAAGAATGGAAGAAGAGGGGAAGAGGCAGAAGTAATGAAGGAGGAGGAGGAGAAGGAGAAGAAATGAATGAAGGAAAAGGAATGGGTAAAAAAAAAAGGAGGAAGGGGAGAGGAATAAGGAAAGAACGAGAAGGGGGAGAGGGAGGAGGAAGACAGGAGAAGAAGCAGGAGAGAGAAATGGAATGAGAAACAGACAGCAACATACCTATTAGACCTTTCGAGGCTGTTTGTTACATGATAGGTTATAACTAACGTAACTACTCTATGGGTCAAAGACAAAGATAGCAAAGCAGGACGACTCCCCCCACCCACCAAACACTGCAGTCGACGTCGGCAGGAAATAGTGAGAAAGACTGCCATAGGAGGGTGAGAGGGAGAAGGAAGAAATAGTGAGGGAGAGAGAGAGAAAGAAGGAATGATGGGGAGTGAGACGGAATGAAGGACTAGAGAGAGAGAGAGAGAGAGAGAGAGAGAGAGAGAGAATTTATCACTGCCTTCACGCATTTTTCTCCCTCCTCCCCGTCATCATCATTATCATTAACTTTTCCTTCCTATTCTTTCTTCGTCTTCCTGTTTGTGTTTTCTTTTAGTTCTCTTCTCCTCTTCCTAAAAATAATCGTTACTCCTTGACTCCCTGCACTCTCTTTCTCTCTCTCTCTCTCTCTCTCTCTCTATTGTATGCCAGGGACTGGCACTAGATGAGAGTACATACGAATACATAGGAATTAAAGATAACAGGAGGCCCCCTGGCCCATGGCGATGATATCTGTTGGAAAACAAGAATAATCTACTAGCATCTAATCAACGAGTAAGGAAAAAGGAGAGAGAGAGAGAGAGAGAGAGAGAGAGAGAGAGAGAGAGAGAGAGAGAGAGAGAATGGTTCTCCCTGACTTCAAATGCACCGTCAGTAAGATGGGGTGGTTGGTGAAAGTTTTCACCCTCTCCCCGCCATCCCGCCCTTCTCTCCCCCCCCCCTCTCTCTCTCTCCTTTTCTTTCTTGCTGTTTTTCCCTCTTGTCGTCCTAGTGTGCCGTTTGCACTCTGTCCCTGTCCCGAAAAGAGAGAGACAGAGAGAGAGAGAGAGAGAGAGAGAGAGAGGAGAATAATAAACAACATACGAAAAGGAGACGGGGGGAGCGGGGAAGAAAAGTAAGAGAAAGAGGAGAGAATAGGTGAAGAAAAGGAGTAGAAATGACTACAAAGGAATGAAACAGCAACAGACTTGTTGGTCCTTTAGCGGCTGTTTGGTATAGGGAATGTTATAACTAACAAAACTATTCTCTCAGTTAAGGACAAAGAAAAGTAGGAAGGCTCCCCCTTCCCACCAAACCTTCCAGCTGAAGGTGGCAGGAAATAGTGAGAAGAACCACAGCGCCGCACAGAATATATTATTCAGGAGTGAACATATTTAGCTGGGGGTTAGAAGACAGATACTCATCCAAGCGATTTTTAAATGTTAGTACTGAATCACAGTTTACTACACTGGAGGGCTGTTTATTCCAAGTATTTACAACTCTAGTAGAAAAGAAGTGCTTAGATTCCTGTGACTGAAATCGTTTGCTGGGTAATTTTGTGCCCATTACCTCTAGTGTAATATGAGTGATCACCTGTTATATATTTTTTGATGGCCAAATTACTGTGTCTTTTGAATATTTCGAATATTTAAAATAAATCTTATATAGTAACCTGCGTTTGGTTAAGGTAAAGAGATTCACTGTTATACACGCACCTCTTATGGTTTGTTTCTCATTCTAAGTATCATCTTTGTCACCCTACTTTGTACTCTTTCGAGTTTCTCTATATCTTTTTGTAATATAGGGACCGAAAGTGGACACAATACTCTACGTGTAGGCGTACTAGAGAATTATGCAAGATGAGGATGATATTTTCTTATTTATATTCAAATGCTCCACAAATGAAACCGATAAGTTTGTTTGCATTCTCAACAGCCTCTGTACACTGTTTGCTTGGTTTAAGATTATTTGCAACATAATTCCCAAGTCTTTTTGTTGCTGAATATTGCTCATTGTGTAACTGACTGTTTCATTACTATTTCCAGTGTTTAGCACTTTGCATATACTAATATTAAAATATACCTGTCATGCATGGGCCCAGTTAAATAGTCGTTCAATGTAACTTTGAACTGCCTGCCTCTGTAAAAAAGTGCTTGCTCTGTTTCCAACTTTATTTTCATCAGGAAATCTGTATATTTTACAAAAAGAAACCATCATCTATATACCATTTCCATATATTAAAAGCAGAATAGGACCCAATACTAAGTCCTGTTGCACCCCACTTGTAACATCTCACCATTCTGATTGTTTACCATTTATTTCGACTCTGTTCACGTCCTGTAAGCCAGTTATCGATGTACTCTTACTCCAGCACATTGCCTCTGAACGCATGTGTCTTCAATTTCAGAATTAGTCTTTTATGGACATCTTTATCAAATGCTTTATGAAAATCGAGATAGATACTGTCGATAGATCTGGTCTCATCATATATACTGAATATTTCACAGCAGAAAGCCAAGAGACTCGTAAGGCAAGAGCGATTATTCTGAAAACCGTATTGTGAATCGTTAAGTAGATTGTTTATTTCCAAGTGCTTAACAAACCTATCTTTGATAATAGTTTCCAACAACTTGCACACCACTGAAGCTAGGCTTATTGGTCGATAATTTTCTGGTTGCGATTTGTTGCCTTTTTTAAATACTGAAGTTGCATTTGATAGTTTCGACTCATGAGGCACCTTAGTATTTCTTAGTGATTTAATGAATAGCTCAGGTAATGGCTTAGATATTTCATTCACTGCTTCCTTCAGAATGCGCGGAGATATTTTATCCGGCCCTATTGTTTTATTCACTAAGTTTACCAATGGCAAGTCGTACAGCATTCTCACTAACAGTAATGTCGCTAATTATGTTACTCTTTTGTAAGACAACAGGAAAAACTGGTGAAATGGAATCAGTATTGACAACTGTAAATACGGATGGAAAGGAAGTGTTGATAATTTTAGTCATAAATACATAACCTCCTCCAACTTCCGTTGGCGGAAGTAACGAGAGAGAACATAATAGGAAAAATAAAAGAAACTGGAGGATGGCGAAGAACAGGAAAAAAATTAAAGAAGAGAAGAGGAATAGAAAAAAGGAGAGGAAGAGGAAGGGAGAAAAGAAATTTAAACAAGAAGAGAAAGAGATAAGAATGGGAAAAGAGAAGATCAAGGAGTGACAAAGAATATGAATGAAATGAAAAGACAAAAATGAGAAAATAAAGGAGAAACATAGACAGTGGAAGAAAGAAGGAAGAGAAGGAAGACAGTAAGAACATAGGAATAATAGGAATGAGAGTGAGCAAAGAGAATATAGTGTTCGCCAACCCACAAGGCTTATCTTAATAGTCCAACTGTATATAAAGTAACCGGGGAATGACGGAGCACGGAGGGGAAGAGCGAGGAGGAGGGAGGGAAGGAGTGAGAAGGAGGGATGGAACAGGGAGAAGGAGGGAGGGAAGACGGAGAAAAGGGAGGGAAGAGGGAAAAGTAGGAAAGGAAGAGGAAGAAGGAAGGAGGGAGGGAGTGAGGAGGAGGGATAGAAGAAATCATGGATAAAGAGGACATAAGGAAGGAAAAAGGAGGAAAGAAAATGAGAAATAAGAGGATTCATAATTTAAAAAAAAGAAAAGAAAAGACATTGGAAAGTAGGAGGGAAGGAAAGGAGAGAAATAGGGACGAAGGAGTGAGCAGAGGAGAAAGGGAAGGAAGTCGGGGAGAAAATGAGAAAAGAGTGAGAAATGAGAAGCAGGATCAGGATGAGAGAGAGAGAGAGAGAGAGAGAGAGAGAGAGAGAGAGAGAGAGAGAGAGAGAGAGAGAGAGAGAGAGAGAGAGAGAATGTTTAGGTAGGGAGAGTGCTAAGAAGAGAGGGAATATGGGAGTGAGAGGGAAATAAGAGGAGAAATAAAGGGGAGGAAGTGCGGAGACTGAGTGAGGGAGGGACGGAGAAGGGAGGAGGCTGAGAAACAGGGAAGACGATAAAGAGAGCTAAAAAGTAGGCAGGACAATAACATGAAAGAGTGCAGAAGAAGGGGGGAAGAAAACGAGGAAAACAAGGGGGTATGCAGGAAATTAATAAGGAATTATTAGAGCAGAACAGAAGCGACGTTGGAGGAAGAGAAGCAGATAGGTTGGGGAACGATAGGTTTAGTGCAAGGCAGAGAATGAGAGTGTAACTGAAAAAGAATTGTGACAAAGACAGAGCAGGTATGAGATGGGATGGATACGTACAACACTGAACCATACCAGGAATTCCTCACTGGATGAGCATCAAAGGAGACTGGGACGGGCCAAGTGACCAGCAGGTCCCTAATGATATATACCTGGGCACCTGAACAGCACGGGCCACGCTGAAGAGACTCATGGATTTATTATTACATATGAGATCACGAAGGGAAAAGTAAGCCCTCAGATTATGTCACTGCTGAAACATAAATGGAAAATAAACAGAGTGTGACATTTCTCTCTCACTGACATGTAAATTGGAGCGCACTCTTCCTAGTCTCTCTTTCACCAAATTGATTGTCATAAATTCGGGACTTGCCTATACCTTACCTTACTCAGTTTTAAATAATACGACTGTTAGGATCCCTTGATGACACCAGGAAAAATAAATTCCATCATGGTAGCGGAAGCCAGAGAGTTGACCCACCACCCCTTTCTCCAAGCTTCCTGTCTCAGCATCCTACTGCTGCCCTTCCGCTGAGGACGGCATCCTTATGCCCCAGTCACACTGCAGGTACGACTTGTCGCAAACCTCAAAATCGCGAAACCAGTCCCCGACCATGGAGGTCTCCGAGCAGTCGTGCCACCGATCGGCTACCTGTGGTCGTCCAGTGTCCGTCCAGCATCCGTCCAGTGGGCGGCTGAACGGCGACCATGGCCAGGTACACACAGGTCAAGACACTGACGGATGGTCGGCCGGTAATCGGCAGGCCGCTGACAAACGGCAGCCGGTCCGCGTCCTGTCACAGTTTAGACCGTGACCTCTAGGCCGCCACTAGACCGACACCGGCCGCGGATTGGCCGGCGGCTGGTCTCGGTCCAGCCCACTACCTGTCACTCGACCAAT
This sequence comes from Coenobita brevimanus, assembly GCF_032717465.1. Taxonomy (NCBI): domain Eukaryota; kingdom Metazoa; phylum Arthropoda; class Malacostraca; order Decapoda; family Coenobitidae; genus Coenobita; species Coenobita brevimanus. The sequence continues at coordinate 44,448,517 of NC_137033.1, forward strand.
CGCCGGCTGGACGGCTGCCGGACTTCAACTACCACCTCGGACAGGAGGCTTGTGGACGGCGGCCGCCGCAGTCCAGTCGTCGCCTTGACGGAGTGCAGACGGCCACCCCACAGAGCTGGCAGCGACCGGCCTCCGTCCGGAAGGCAACCACCGCTTAAAAATCAGGTGTCACTGACCAGTTGCAGTCCGTAAGCTGGCCAGACACAGTCCAGCCGCCCACCGGGCGGCTTCTGTGCCACGACATCGGTGGTCGCGGGGAGGTTTTTCGTGCAGCACAAAAAACCTTGCGACGAGTTTTTGGTCGCCACGGTGGCCTGCGGCTAGACCGAGACATACGAAGATCGGTCGTAAACCTCACCAAAACCACCCACGACTTGCAGGTCGCGGGTGGTTTGCGTTAAGTCGTACCTGCAGTGTGCCTGGGGCCTTACTAGACAGCCAAGCGGACATGCCTCCTGTCTCACCACTACAATGGAGGATACCCAGGAGTCACTGTCAACGACCGCGTCATGGCTCCTGAAGGGAATATAGGACAACCAACCACAGAGAACACCTCAGCGCTCTCCACCACCGGGAAAAATCTGTGAAGTTTCGGTGAGATCAACACCTCCAGTCTCGGCAAACCAGTGGCGGCTACTGAGGGACGATCTTATGAAGCCAACGACCAAGCACACAGCAAATGCATTATCACAGTCAGAGACGGCCTTCTGACCACCTTTAAGCTTGTCAGCATCTCTTGACATTGTCTTGCAGGCACCACCAAACACCTACGTGCCATATCGTTGGAGGTGATTGTTGAGATATTTTTGTTGTGGTGGTCCCAGGTTCATCTAAAACTTGAACTCAGTGGTCAGCAGACTGTCCTCCTCCCGGGGGACAAGGAGGAAAGTTAAAGACGTTTGTGAGCAATGAAGCCGCTCACTTATATCAATGCTACAAAATGAAGGCACCCCTCTCCAGCACCTGCTGTGACTCTTCCATTTCTTTTTTTCTTTTTAATGTGTCAGACTCTAGGCAAATTCTTCAGGGCCTATTTCTCGGGGGCAGTGGCCTATCCCAAGGTCCAGTAGTCCTCCTACACCTCCGCATGTCACCACTTCGGCTCTGACACCCACCGTCGATAGTGAATACACGCTAGGGCTGTCTCATGTAGGACTGGTGTACTGGTATTAGCGGGGGTATTTTGACGACATGTCGGAAGGTGTTCTGGTATATCAGAAAAGTCTGCTTTTATAAAATTCAGACCCTTAAACTGTTCCCTGCTCCAGCAGGGATTCGAACCTGGGTCCATTAGGATTGCAGGCAGCCTCTCTACCGATTCAACTACAGCCTCCCTGACATAAGTGGACAAAAGCCTGTCTGTCTATGAGATTGAATTGATCTGTGACAGGTTCACTTTGGCGTTGTCCTTCTGAGGTGTCCCTGGTCATGGCACAAGACATCCCACCACCGCCACCACATTACTGTATCAGGAGGTAAGCTGAATTATTCACCACACCCTTTGCCACGCCAACAAAGGCCAGGCTCCAGACACATATTTGTTACATTACTCGTACTTAATCAGGAGGAACAAAGGGCGATCTATCTTGCCTGTCATGTGGACAGATAAGATGATATCACTTCAACATTATACAAATCCTACCATGAAAAACATATAAAGTCAATCAGTATAACATCAGGTCACCCAGACACCCTTCTGGCTTCTACACCAGGAAAAGCGTAGAGTGATCCGTCTAGTCCATCACCTCAGCAGCCAAATGAAGCAACATGTCAACACACTACTGTGAAGAAAGACAGGGTGACTCGCCTCGCCCACTACCATGATAGCCCCACGCACAGTGCAAATTCATGGACTGTCTGTGGGTTTATCTATGGGAAAACTCCTAATTATCTATATTTAAGGATATTTTTGATTCTGTATCATTACCAGTAACATCATTACCACCGATATATTTTAGCCAATTGTTTTAAGTCTGCACCTCCATGATGTTTTATATCGGATAGGGCGGGCAGGGAGGAGAGATGACAACGACGACGACGGTGATGATAATGATGATGATGATGATGATTATGATGATGATGATGATTATGATGATGATGATGATGATGATGATGATGATGATGATGATGATAGAGAGAGAGAGAGAGAGAGAGAGAGAGAGAGAGAGAGAGAACAAACAGGGAGGGGAGAGGAAGAAGGGGAGGAAGAGAGGACAAATGGATGAGAGAAATAAAGAAAACTGAGTGAGGGGAGATGGAAAGAACATAACAGCACGAGGAGAGGAGGAGGGAGAAGGAAGAAGGGTGACGCGGTAATAAAAAGAAAGATAGATGCATAGAAGGGAAATAATAAAGTATAGAAAACTAAGAAAGGGAAATGGGTAAAGAAGGAAAGGGAGAACAGATAAAGGGGAGAAATTATCAAGAGCAGAGAATAAAAGGAAACATGCAGAGGCTGAAATAAAAAGGAGACATGCAGAGGCTGAAATACTGAGAACAACGCTTGAGTTAAGAAAAAAAAAAAAAGGGGGGGGAAGGACTTAATGGGGGGATGTGGAAGAGAAGGATTTAAAGGAATAAGAGGAAGACAAGTAAAAGGATGGAACTGATACTAAATCAAGAGAATAATGGGTTTCATAAAGTTAACCCCTTCACTACCAGGAGAGCTTTCTCTTAATCACACAGCCACCAGACGATTTTATTCCGCGATTTTTTTTTTCAACTGACACAGTGAAAAGGGGGATGAATAAAGGCTGCATCTATCCTTTCTAGTTTGTAAATTCTTTCCAAAACTGAAAACATTGTCCAGAGATAATAATGGTAAAATGGAAGACATCCTTCAGCCACGGAAATTTCTCTGTTGCTCTTTCAGCTGCTACCATATATTTTTCAGCTAACAATAGAGTACAATGTTTGTTAAGTGGTAAATAATTAAACCCTTCCATTTCGAAAACCCTCTCTATAACTAAAGAAAAAAATCGAGAAAAGTTGGCAAGAATAAATTGGAAGAGATTACCTGGTACATAAAAGTGAAGGACTTGAGAAAGAACGATGATTAGCAAAGGAAGAAAAGGCAATAAGGAGAGTGAAGGAAACGTAAAATAGAATGTAAGAAAACGAAGAGGAAAGGGGCAAGGAAATTCTGATGCAAATGACGGGGATTTATTTTGGCAGAGGGGAGGAGGAGGAAGAGAAGGTAAAGAAGACGAGAGTGAAAGTAATATGATTTAACTGAGAGAGAGAGAGAGAGAGAGAAATTTAGTTAAGTAGGGAAGGAATATTTAACATCGTAACATGTGATCACACTCTTGCTAAAAAATAAATAAATAAATAAATAAAGCCCAGATGATCCTCAATATACTAATTGCTATCATCAGTAATACCTTCCAGCTGTGATTCGTTACCGTCAAGTGATTAAATTCAGATCTGGAAATTCCACTCTTGGTGAAGGTTACGAACGATTTCCATTACCCATCTGTACGACGACCTCCTATATAATTTTCTTGCTAACACTAGACGAGCAATCTGTAGGAAGTAAAGTGGAGAGGCGGAAAAATGGATATGAAATACGATCTAGAATATGGTTGCGCTGTCATCAATCGTTCACGCTATCTTCATCACTGAATCCCAACTCTTACACAAAACTTACGTCAGATACCATTCTCTGCCGTTAGTAATCCCCATTCAACCGTCTTAAGCGTCTCTAGCAGCACGCGGTCAACCGTCGCTAACTGCTCTTAACCGTCCACAAACATCACTGACCTTCGTTAATTGTTGCTGACCATAAGCAACCGTTCCCAACTATTATCAGTCCTCCCTATCCGTTCTTATCAGTCATAAACCGGCTTTAACATTCGCCAAACGTGGCTAACCATCCTCAACCGTCCTTGCTTGTCATCAACAGTCCTTAACCACCATCAATCGTCCTCAGTTGCTACAAACTACCCTCATCCATAATCAACCGTCAAACCCTAGAATACATACGCAGGCGTATCACACCTGACGCGTACCCGAGTTCATGTGATCACCGAGTGGGTTATTGTCTGAGACGGCTGGGCACCCAGATACCCTCCTTCCACGTGTTGCCCTAGTAGGGAGAGGTAGTGTTGCTACGCTCTCTTCGAAGGAAATTTCCATATCGGCGCCCTTGGGCATCTTACACCCATCGTATGTACTCCCGTACATATGTGACACAGAGTTTGTCATATCCAGCAAGTAGTTTGAGTATGATTTCTAAAGTGATTTTCCTTGCAGGAATTGAATAGTTCTTAGAACACAGATATTTCTTTGTGAACTGTGAAATCATGGCCCACCATTTTTTGAGTGATGAAGAACTTGATAAAATAATGAACACCACTGGGTGCTAAGAATCAGAGTCCACCTGTCCAGTGCCGGGAGTGCCCTGTTCGGACTGACAGGAAGACATGCTTCCGGTGCACCAAATGTCAGAAGGCTGTCTGCCAGGGGCATTATTACCCTGTCTGTGGTGATTGTTTGTGAGTCCAAGTAAGTGCTCATGATTTTGAGAATTCTCAAGGAAAAATCGAACAAATTATTTTTCTCACGGCCATAAATACACCACAAATGACAAATAGCAACTATTTTGGATTGCATACCACTGTGTTTTGCAATTATGAGGTTTCAGTAGTAAAATAATAACATTCACTACTCAAGAAATGACATTTCCTGATAATTGTAAGTTTTATCTTAGTTACCCCCTAAAACAAGGTTGTGGGGGTGGGTGGGTGGTCAAAATAACAGGGTAAAGCCTTAGACAGGTCCAAATATCATGTAGTGTTCAATTTCAAGGGTCTGGGATTGCATGAAAAATTGCCAATCTTCGTACTCCATTTTTTTACTCTAAAAAAAATACCCCATTTTTTGTCTACCTCCATCACGGCCCACCGTGAGTCTGTAAGGATTAGAGTGCCATGTGCTGCAGCGCCCATGACCCAGGAGTGTGTGTGCAAGTGCAGAAGTCCGCAGCTCCTGTTTCAAATTTTCCACATATTTTTTTTTTAGTTACATCAGAATTTATCCCCATTTTTGATACTTTTTTTCAAGTTACCACTTAACCTTTAGGATATCATACAAACTCATTTACATAAGGTTCAAGTGAAAGTACAAAGCTTGTATTTTTTATATATGTACTTGGTTTGACTACATTTGGATTTTCACATAGGTGTATGACTTTCCGAAAAATGGGTTTATCAAACCCAGCGTATGTATTAAGATGCAGTAAAATTAGCGTATGTATTCTAGGGTCCGTCATTAACCGTTCCCAGTCGTTATCACATCCGTCCTTAACCGCCACCAACCGTTCTTGACCGTCCTTAACCGTCGTCAGCCACCATCAGCGTCTGAACAAAGTCATCCCAACCTCTCCTCTTCCTCCTCTCCCCAGCTCTTTCCCCTCCTCCAACCACCTTTTCCAGTAAATTCCTCCCTTCATATTTGGCTCTGGCTCATCCCTGAATTTCCTCTCCTCTGTCTCTCCCTCTCCCAATATCGTCTCTTTTCCATTCCCTTCCATTTCAACTGATTACCTTTCCCTTTTGTCAGCGTCAATCTATTGTTCGTCTTAATTTACCGTTGTTGTACTTTTCTTTTTCCCAATCTCTCTTTTTTTTTTTTTCTTTTCCATCTGTTTTCCAGTTCACCTCATTATTCACTCAATGTAGTGTTTCGTTTAGGTAATTCTACGCTGAATGGCAAGCAAAATAGTTTCCATTTTCCAAGAAAACCATTTACTATGCTGGGTACTATCGTATAACATAATGATGCCTGGCGGTCTAGGAAGTTAAGGCGCTTCAGTCGGATGGAACTTAAGAAGTTTACCATGTAAGAGTTGCTTAGGGGTTACTGCTTACATTCTGCCACTCAGGCGAAGGAAAAGCTGGTCACATTCACCTTAATGTCAGGAGTAAGTAGCCTAGCTCCGGGCTTCCACGCTCATAATGGGGGAAACTAGCATGGGATGATACACAGAGCAGGCTTCCCAGTCAGTCTCAGTCTGCTATGTTTCCCCACTGAGGAAAAAATACCAGATGCAGATGAAAACCTAACTTTATTTATATTACGCCATACCGGCCTTTCAGAAACAACAAAAAGAGTGCACGTCAGTACATATTTGTATTCCAAACCTTTAGGTAACCAGCGTCAATAAAAACAATAAAAATAATGGTACAGAGTATATATACGGACCAAGCACTTTGCACAGAATTTCGCACAGTAGCATACAAGTGGTTTGGATAAAGCAAAGACATTTTTATTCTCCTTTATATTACGAAACTTCACTTAATACTAAACGCACACACACACACACAGACACACACACATTATATATAATAGGCTAGAAGTTCATAAATTATCTTTATAGCTTTTGAAAACAGTAAATATTAAAGATACTAAAACACTGTCTTGCGGGTTTTTATATCACCATTATCTTCCGTCTCATTTTCAGCCTTCAAGTGGAGTGAGTGGTGCGCAGAAAGCCAGGAAAAGGAAAGGCTACAATAGTGAGAGAAATATTCAACAGCATGCCCACTGAAATGGTCCACACACACATTTATTTATCATTCAAGCCTCCAGAATCATGCCTCCACCTTTTCTTTTTCTTCCCTTGCCTCATAATTACCTATCAGACAGAGTAAATACAACGGTCGTAAAGTTAAAACAAAGGTTCCAAACCCTAATCATACACACCTCTGAACAAAACTCATCTCACCAGCTTTATCTCTTGTCAGGTCCCTTGCCTCGTCAGCCTCCATACCTCTTTTTCTCACACAGTCATATACAATATCTATCCACTTTATTTTGCGTCTACCACACCTCCTCCCAACCTCAGATTTGCTTAATATATCCTTGTCACCACCCTATTTATATCCACCCTTTCCTTATGACCGTACCATAGAAAAACTCTCTCTTCACCTCTGGTATCCACGGGCGTCTTTACTCCACATATTTTATTAATTACATTATTTCTTATCCAATCCACTCTCCACACTCCATAAGATTTCCAAAATCCTCATTTCCACTGTTAGAGGTTTCGTTTTCATGTTACCACAGAATCTCATACCCAATATTAATGTGGGCACAAATAATCCTTCATAGATTCCTCTTGCAGTTGCCACGCTAAGATATTTGTTTTGTGTCAAGGTCACCACAGCACCAGTCACTTTCCTTTCCTGTGCCACTCTACATTTCATTTGCACATCTTCGTTTTTGTATCACTGCACCCTGGTACTTAAATTCTCTCACCAGTTCAAGTCTTAGTTCAAGTCTCTGTCCAATCTGCAGATATCACATAGGGTGCCACACCCTCTCTCAAGTAACATTTTACTCTTATCTACTTGACTTTATAGGCGCAACGCTCACCGACATCAACAAAACTTTGCACCATTCTGCATAGTTCCTGTTCACTATTAGTTAGCAACACTGCACCAGTTGCATTCATGAGGTTTGCGATACTCCACCCCTCACCATTCATTACTGCTGTCATCCCACTCTTCAACACCTGAGTTTTTCTTCTGTCATTATTCCAACAACATTAATACTGAACAGCCGTGGGTCATCACACAACCTTGCATTACAGCACCACCAATATTAAACCACACACATAAGCAACGGCCTGCTCTAATCCCAGTTTCATCACCATCATAAAACTCATAACAGAACTCAGTAGCTTTGCCTCTACACCACACATGAGCACAGCCTTCCATAAACTCCCTTGGTTTACTTTGCCGTATGTTTTTTTCTAGATCCATAAATGCCATACATACCTTACAGCCATTCTACCAGCTTTCTTTACAATCATAAGTTACGCTAGACAATAAGGCCATCTGTTCGAATCCACTAGTTAGAAATTGTGCCATTTAGGAGCTCACGAACAGCTAGAACACAAACTGGTGCAACATCCTGCTTGAAGATGACAGTTATGTGACGGTCCTCAAACTGTGATACCACAAATTCACTCCTGAAGTCGAGATAACCATATGCTGTAATGGTGTAACGATAATTTGTGGACACCCCATCTATCGATCATGTTACACTTGCTACAATTATGTAACTACAAACAATATGTACCATTTATGTAACAGTTGCATTAACAAGATATAACTTTTATGTAACTTTAACTACAATTATGTAACTACAAACGATATGTAACAATTATGTAACGACCAACGATTGCATTATGTTACACTTTGCCAATTATGTAACAGTTGCATTATCAAGATGTAACTTTTATGTAACTTTAACTACAATTATAAGGCCAAGACACTTATGTAACAGTTGCATTAACAAAATGTAACTACAATTATAAGGCCAACACAATTATGCATTACCACAATATTTTGTAACAATTCATAAAATGTTACAATTATGTATTACCACAATGCTACTACAATGTTATAAGTCATACAACTATACCACAATTCTGTATTACCAGTATCATCATATAAGTTAGGTGAAATATTAAACATTACTAAAGGGATAACTCAATATGTAATGTATAACCTAGCAGTATTACCATTGCACAATTATATGCGTATGTCTGTTATATATACATATTTTACAAAATGTTATACAACAACTATTGCATTTATTCATATATGTATACAACTTGTTTAAAATGTAATATTACTGAATAATTACTATTTACTATAAATATTATATGTATACAATATTATAATCAATATTATATACTAATAGATTAGCATATGTCAATGATGATTGCTGTCGGAGGACCTCCAGTGGCGTGTACCGAGCATATGTTAGGACTCCATATTATAATTACAAATCATAATAGATAGATAGATAAATAGACAGATATACAGCTCTATGCGAGCCTGGGAATGGGATATGATCTTGCAAGTTACACTGAGGAAAAGCTGACGACAGATTACGAAGTAGCCAGTCAGGAAATGATGCAGTTAGTTTGTCAGCGAGATAGCAGGGGAACAAAGCCTCGTGACCATACACACATATACACATATACTCACACAGGCTTCTAGAACTTTCCAACCACCGTGAACAAACGTGACACGACTCCTGTTTCACCAGAATTTAGGAAAGAGAGCTCAGAAGGAGAGAGGCGATAGAATCGGCAGGTAGTGGGGAGAAAGGCTTAGCAACTTGGGAGAGAGAGAGAGAGAGAGAGAGAGAGAGAGAGAGAGAGAGAGAGAGAGAGAGGGAGACAGGGACTCTACTTGTTAATGTTTCCAAGACAAATAAAAATAGTCCCATACTCTTCTTTATCTCTCCTCTCATTACATGACAAATGGGAACCAAGATTATCAACGTACAAACAACAAGTATAACAACCGCTCGTCCACAAGTCTAATATATATAACTTCTCTACAAGTAACTACTAAGTTTTTTATGACAATCAGACTGTCTGTCTGTCTGTCTCTCTATGTATCTGTGTGTGTGTGTGTGTGTGTGTGTGTGTGTGTGTGTGTGTGTGTGTGTAATTCACCGGGTCGGTCAGGATCACTTGATGGTCGTGATCGTCAGCTTTTACCCTCCCGGAAGCGAGCTGAGAGCTTATATAGTCCGATCTAAGGGCAAGGCTGTGACCTTCACACACGCACACACCCGTCCCCTTGCTCAAGGGGGACAGTAACCACCCACTTCGTCAGTGAAACTTTTCGCAACCTGAGCGAGGAGCGAACTCCCGTCCACCAGTTGGCAAGCGAGAGCGTTACCACTGCACCAGCGAGCGGTGTGTGTGTGTGTGTGTGTGTGTGTGTGTGGGTAGAGAGAGAGAGAGAGAGAGCATTTTCCCGAGAGACCTTTTGCTCCCTCGTCCGTGATGAGGAAGACTGAGACATTTTGGAAGTTTGCTCTTTCTTCCTCTCCGCTTACTCTTTTTATTTGTCTCCCGTCCAATACAATTACCACACGGTTATCCTGCTGAGAGAGAGAGAGAGAGAGAGAGAGAGAGAGAGAGAGAGAGAGAGAGAGATTGTGTGTGTGTGTGTGTGTGTGTGTGTGTGTTCCAGTAAACAGAGCCTCTTATTGTTTACCTTCTCTACAATTTCCAACCATCTTTCTTCCTCCTAAAATGAATGAATCTAGTTCCAGTAAAATGTGTCCCTGAATCACAGCAGAACTAACTTTTACGATGTAGGAACAACTTCTTTATTTCACCTCAGCTAAAACCAAAGAGATATAAGTATATGAGAGTGAGTTGTCGAAGCCTGAGATGGTGAATACAGCCATCATTAATCCTGCGATGTTCAAAACAAGTGTCATGATCATTATCATCATCATCACAGCCTCTTTTTTTTTTTTTTTACCGAAGGATGGGCGTAGGGGAAGATCCAAATAACAAGGAAAAACCTGATAGAACTAAAACTAATAGCTTGTCCAACTGAATGGACGACACTCATTTCTTTACCATTTAATCCCTCGGAACCCCGTCCCCACCATAAGCATAAATATCCGTACTCACGCGTTTCATACCGCCCATCACCTATAATCATTAAGTCGACTTTCACGACACCTAGAGACTCTTTTTCTCATTCTAGGAAAGTTCGAATATGTTCTCTTGGAGAGCTCAGCGATTTTCTTGTGAAATACAAAACTACCCAGCTTGAAATTTTGAGTTGATTTAACATGTCAGCTGTTGCGTCAGCTAAAGCATCTGCTGACTATTAGGAGATTTTCACTTTCGACTATAAGGAGCCAGTTTATCGACTTTCTTATGAAGCATAAAGCTGCTCAGCCTGAAATATTGAGTTGATCTGACATGTCAGCTGTTGCATCAGGTGATGCATCTGCTGATGCTCTTTTAAAAATTGGCTGCAATAGCTTCGCTGCGGGTCTATGTAGATAATCTCTTGTATAATCAGTGAGCGAATCACAAATGCTCGAGAGAATTGGCTTCTACCTAAGGAGATGAATATTCTTAAGTTGAATGCAACCGTTTGGTGGTAACATGTTGAACAATAGCGTCATTTTTACTGAGCAGGATGTTCTCTTCAGCCCAAGTATGTATTTTGCTTTTCATTCTAAATAACACCAGATTATTTTATTTACCTTACGTTAGAGTCATTTGGGGTGGAGGAATTAATAAATATTGTGTCTGGTTCTTTCTCACTACTGTATAATTATATTTAATTGGCCGAAAAAGCTACGCAACCGTGGCAAAGATGCAATACAAATGCTGTCATCGTAGTGACGGGCTTAGAAGTTTATTGTGTGTGTGCGTCTTTACGAAAATACGGGATGATATGCTTTGCGTGGCTTTTTTCAGTTTGGTGGGGGAAATCTGTTGGTTCCACAGGGTTCAGTTTAAACAAGCCAGTATACAACAATGTAATTTTTATCCTGTGGAATGTTCAGCAAATATTGCCATACAAATTTGTTCAGTCCTAAGAGTACTCCGTAACATCTGTCTTGCGTACCTAAGTTTGGTTGGCCTTGCCTGAACCTATGAACTCAATACAGAAATAATGGTCAACATTTTAGCGAAAAGTTCCACTGGTTACATCATGCCTGCAGTCTGTTCCTTTGTGAAATGTTCTCTTTCACTGTTATCACAGGGAGTGCATTCTATAAGATTGATTTCTGTATGCTGCATCCTGTGAGGGGTGGCATCGATAAAAGGACTTCCAGGCATTTCTATTCCTACTCAACAACGACTCCTCTTTTGCAACTGGCAATTCGTTTAACTTCTCAGAATTTTCTCCAACTCTTAAGCGTCAGTGTTCATCGGTATTCTCAGTCCTTTCCGTACACAACTGGTCAACTCTGCAGCTGTCTTCCTCCGTCTGTCTTTTGCAGTTACCCAAGAATTTCAATCATTAACATGCAGTGCGACAAGGAACTTCGAAATGAACCTTTATGCGTGTTAGCTTTCCTTCGTTCAACAGCCTTTGTGAGGGAGAAGTTTTGCAGGCCATTAACCCCCCCTCCCTCTTTTTTCCATTAAGTGCATCCTTATGGTTTCTTTTTTTCTGACCAAAACTAAGAACAGAGTGACTATTTGGTTCCTGTGTCTGTCCGTCTGTCGTTCTGTCTGCTTGTCTGTATCTCTTTCTGACTGGTTGGCTGCCTTGTTTTTTATCTATCAGTGTGTCTGTTTCGTCAATATAACCTTTGCTCTCTCTCTCTCTCTCTCTCTCTGAACCCATTCCCGTCCAACATGTTCCTCGTCTTCAGCAAGAACATTTTCACAGCCAGTAGTTCTTCCTGTCGTTTCCTCCTTACCTTCTGCTTGTCCTGCCCTTTCTTTTTTCCTCTCCTCCTCAGATATCCTCGGCTTTACACTACACCCATTTCTTTTACGATCCACCCTGGCGTTGGTTCCTTCATAGCTTCAGTAATGATCATCCCAGCTTCACTCTCCTCTAAGCTCTCCTCCCCTCCTCGCCGCTCTGCTCTCTACCGCCAGTTTTTCTCTCCTCTCCTTGCTTCAGCCTCTTTCCCCCCCCAGCCTTCTCTTCTCCTTTCCTCAACCCTCCTGCTCTTCTCCGCTGTGCTCTCTACGTCAGCCCTTCCCTCCTTCCCCCTCCTCACTGCTCCTCCCCCTTCTTTTACCTTTCTCTCTCTCTCTCTCCCTCCCTCACTCTCTCTCTCTCTCTCTCTCTCTCTCTCTCTCCCTCCCTCACTCTCTCTCTCTCTCTCTCTCTCTCTCTCTCTCTCTCTCTCTCAAGCTCTCCTTTCTCCTATCCCCATTCCATTTCACGCACCTCCCTGTCCTATCTTCACTTTACCACTCCTTCTTTCATCCCCTTCCCCCAGTCCGTTCCATAAGTCAGGTGCTCCTTCTTGTCTCCTCTCCTCTCCTCATCATTCCCTCTTTCCTCGTCTTCCTCTCATCTCCTTTCCGCATCATACCCTCTTTCCTCGTCCTCTTATCCCTCTAACTCCTTTCTCATCATCCAGCTCTTATCTTCTCCTCCCCCTCTCGTCCCTCTTCTCGCTCCTATTAACTGATCTAATTGTTATTTTCTTCTGTGTGCACCAATTTAGTCGGCATGCCAAGTTCCTACAGCATCACCACCTCCCCTTATATCTTAGTAGAACCGTATCTACCATCTCTCAGCAGCACCTTCACTCTCATCTCCAAATACAGTAGCACCTCGCTCTCATTTATAAGTAGCACCTTCTCTCATCTCTAAGTTGCACCTTCACTCTCATTTCTTAGTAGCACCTCTCCCCTCCACAAGTAGTACCTTCCCTCCCACCTCTCAGCAGCACTTTCTCACTCATTTCTAAGTAGCACCTTCTCTCCCATCTCGAAGTAACACATTCTCTCTCATCTTTAAGTAGCATCTTCTCTCCCATCTCCAACAAGCACCTTCTTTTCCATCTCTAAGTAGCACCTCCTCTCCCATCTCTAAGTAGAACCTTCTCTCTCATCTCCAAGTAGCACCTTCTCTCCTCTCTCAAAGTAGTACCTTCTCTCCCATCTTTAAGTAGTACCTTCTCTCTCATCTCTAGGTAGCACCTTCTCTCTCATCTCTAGGTAGCACCTTCTCTCTCATCTCTAGGTAGCACCTTCTCTCTCATCTCTAGGTAGCACCTTCTCTCTAATCTCTAAGTTGCACCCATTTCTCCCATATCTAAGCAGCATCTTCTTTCTCCCCAGTCAGCTTCTCCCTTCTCATACTTCATATTTCCCTCACCTCACTACCCCTCATATTGTATCATCTCTGTCCACATCACCCTACTTCCTCTCACCCTCAACTCCATTACACTAAGTCTATACACACCCCACCTCCTTTCACATTCCTCCTCGCACACATTTGCCCTCGTACCCTCTCTTCTCATTTCTGACTCTGATGCAGTCCACACACCGGACAGGAAAACTCAATAATCCTCTTCTCCCGCTCACACCTGTTTCTCCCAACCTCTCCACCACCACGCCCCCCTCTCCACCACATCTGTACTCTCCCCTAACCCCATCACCATACCAGATTATCTTACCAAACTTTCACTCCTCTTTCTAATATCGACCTCTCATCACCCATCGCCTCCCCTCACCACCCCCCTTCCTGCCTAATATGTCCATCCCTCACTATCCCTCCCCCTTCATCACCCTTCCTCCAACTCCGCACCACACTTTCCCCTCAATATCCCTTTCCTTTCCACACATATACTCCATCCCTCAGTGCCCTCATTTCCTATTAGATCATCAATATTCTCCTCATCATACACATTTTATTCCCAATATCATCCCTCTCCTTTCACATCGCACCTACATCATCACACGACCATTCCCTTCCCATCACCTCACACCACCTCTCCCTCACCCCTACACAATCCCTTCCCTCCTCTCACACCATTCCTCGCCTTCCTGCCCCTCCCCTTACACACTCATTATCCCTTTCTTCACATCTCCCCTCATGTGTGGCTTTGTCGACGTCAGAACACAGAATAAAACTTCATAATCCCCGCTGTTACATCCACCACCGTGACCAGACTTACCTGCCTCTCTCCACACCAACTCTCACAAAATAACTAAAGGATTTATCAACCCCTTCAGTCCGAAGACGTCCCTTGCATTTCACTCTTACTGTTAACGGACGATTATATTAGGCTTACGAGGACAGCCTTGTAGTGAAGGATATAATGAAGACAATATCCATCCCCTCAAATTCAGAAAAAGTCATTCTTGAGTAGAATGGAATAATTTATAGACTTCCAAACTGAAAGAAACATATACGTTATTGTGTGGAATAATTCAGACTCATTAATATCTCCCTTGTTTCTGGCTCGTTGTTTAGTGCCTTCGTTATTTGTTATCCATTCCTACGCAAATAATTACTAGACCGTATTACGTTTGCGTCTGAGTGAAGCTGGCTGTAATACACTGTTGGAAATCCACATTTGTGTTTACACACACACTATAGTAATATTATTACAATTATTCTTACGTACTTCTCACGCACATTGTCTGTCTGTCTGTCTGTCTGTCTGTCTGTCTGTCTGTGTGTGTGTGTCTCTCTCTCTCTCTCTCTCTCACACACACACACACACACACATTTTCTAAAACTCTCTATCTCATATGGTATTTCTAAACTTATATTACTTCAGCTACATTCCCCTCCTGTCCATCTATTCATTCTTCCTTTACCTCTAGTTCTCCTTTTCAGTAAATCTTTCCTATGTATATTTCCTTATATTTACACAGCATTAATATTTCTGAAGTATTGCTCAGACCTTCATTCAGTGTTCCTTTTCCCCCTTTCTTTCTCAATACATAAATGCTGTGCTTCATTTTTCTTTTCTTTTTTTTCTTTTTTTCTTTTTTTTTGTCTTTTCGTTTTGCACTTGCTTTCAAACTCCTCTACCCTTTTCCCCTTCCCTCTGGAACTATTTCAAAAGCTTCACTCCGTTCTTTGATGGGTTTTGTGACAGGTCTATTCTACCGGATGCCTCACAATACAGAGGCAGCCTTTTATTTACAATACTGTTTCGAGCTCTGTACTGCAATGCTGTTTTTATTTCGACCATTGAAATTATAGTATTATTTCGAAACTTACCTTACAGTACAGTTTTGATCTCTAGAGTACAATAATAGTGTGAATACTGCCCAACAGCGCTGTTTCAGACTCAGCCCTACGACGCTTTTTCAGACCCTACCCTACAGTGCTGTTTCAAACTCAGTGATATAAAGCTGTTTCAAATCCTTCCCTTCATTGCTGTTCCAAAGTACCCAACAATGCTGTTTCACCCTCTGCATTACAGTGCTGTTTCAAGCTCTGCATTACAGTGCTGTTTCAAGCTCTGCATTACAGTGCTGTTTCAAGCTCTGCATTACAGTGCTGTTTCAAGCTCTGCATTACAGTGCTGTTTCAAGCTCTGCATTACAGTGCTGTTTCAAGCTCTGCATTACAGTGCTGTTTCAAGCTCTGCATTACAGTGCTGTTTCAAGCTCTGCATTACAGTGTTGTTTCAAGCTCTGTCATACAGTGCTGTTTCAAGCTGTCATACAGTGCTGTTTCAAGCTCTGCATTACAGTGCTGTTTCAAGCTCTGCAATACAGTGCTGTTTCAAGCTGTCATACAATGCTGTTTCAAACTCATCCATGCAACTTTATCCCGTTTCTAATTCAGATCCTACTCTTTTGATTTCTAAAATGATGTCTTGAAATCTTTCCTGCAATGCAAATTTTCAGATCGTCCTTACAATGCTATTTTCATTGCAGTTTTTACCACACTGTTTTCACCTATGATTTACACCACTGTTTTGAACTTTACCCTACACAACTGTTATGAACTCTATCGTATACCGCAACAACATTGCTTTGAACTATACCATAAGTTACTGTTTTGAACTTCACCCTACACTGCTGTTTAACCCCACCATACATTGCTATTCTCATCTCCGTCTCATACTACAGAAGATAGCCAGAATAGAACATAAAAACCCATCATCTTACGGGGGCAGGAAGAGGGCTTAAGAGAAGCTAAATTCATTTTTATTCCACAAAAATTAAACGAAAGCCTCCTGTACTCACCCTTACTGTGGTACATTAATTTAATTTGTTCTCTACCTCCCTGTACAAAGGTTGCATTGCTTGTCCAGAATTTTGATCAACACCTTCAGCTGGAGGACACAGTTTGTATTTCAGTCTTGATATTTCCAGACGATTTCATTCAACGACGGAAAGCTGAATTTTAACCCTAAAACACGATAACGTCTTCTTCACCGTAACTACACTGAATTTGACTGGCTTTGTTTTTTTTTTTTTTCGTTTATTGACGCTCTATAGTTCATTCACTTAAACCTGGCCGGGGTTTCCGTCCTTCTGCAGCTTAAGTCACTTAGCTCAGTGGATGAGAAAGACAATGCTACGTCTCTACATCCTTTCCATGGAACTTCTTCGTGACTAACATCATATTCCAGTGTTTATCTCTTGTTACAGCTCTGCATTCAAGGCGGAGATATGGCAGTTTTAGGCCAAGTATGGCAGTAGTGGCATGATGTAATACACAAGAGGATAGGAAGGTGTTTCAAACAAAATTTATCGCTTAACCAAAAAGGATACAGGATCAGGACTCTTCATCCTTTCCATAGCGATTCTTCATGACTAGCATCAGGTTTAATTGCTGATCTATTTTTCAACTAAGCAAACAAGATGGAGAGATGGCAATTTTAGGCCAGGAAGGGATAAAGCAGTATAAGACCTCAGGTTGAAGAAACTTCTAATCTGAATAAAAACACCAGGATATGACAAAAATAACATGATAAGGACATCCCTGGGTTTAGCAGGCTCAGATCAAGACAAGACGATTTAACTCATCCAAGGAAAGCGTTATTCATACCGAATTTTGGTTAATGTCTTCCAAAATAATTATACCTTTTGTATTTCATTTTTGCTATCTCCAGCCGATTTTATGCAAGCATGAGAAATATAATACTTGTTTAGAATTTTGACTCACACATACAACTACATCCTTATCCTTCTACTTAGGCCACCAACAACCATTTAGTTCAGCTTATGGGAGATCTGTTATGAAGTGGGTGATGACTATATGTTACCTCTGTAGTTCTAAAAGTCTTTCCCAAGCTAAACACAAACGTCCAGTGGCTGTAAGAATGACATACTTAAGATTTCATGGCACTGCAGGGGCCAGCCGCCACAATACAATGAAGTCCTTAGTATGTTATCTCCAGACAGGTTTACGCCGCTCTGGAGAGACTTCCCGAACTGGAAGGGTTAGATAGAGTTTTCATTTACTTCTTCATGCTGGAAGTCTCCCCAAAACTTAATAATCTAGCAACAGCAGGAATATACTGAAAAATTTATCATTTCAGAGAAGAGGTTAAGACAATGTAAATAATGTAAAAATAATTAAATAAATAAATTAACAGATAACGTTGTGACACCAAATGCCATTCCTAAGCTGAATAGAATCGTCTGGCGAGAATAACGGTATTAATAATGATGACAGTACTACCACTACTACTAGTACAATTACTACTACAACTGCTGCTACTACTACTATTACTACTATTACAACAACAACAACAACTACTACTACTACTACTACTACTACTACTACTATATACTGATCAACACTAATTCTTCTAGTTGTAATAGTAGTACTGCTACCAATAATAATAATGATAATAATAATAATAATAATAATAATAATAATAATAATATTAATAACTAGAATTCTGTAACTGTCCTACTGATAGTCACTAGTCTCCATCTACTATTTCTTAGTGACCTTGACCCCTCTGGGGAGATTTTTTTTTTTTTTTTTTTTTTTTTTTTTTTTAAATAGCATTGGTCCATGCCAGGACACATAACCTGGGCCTTTCAGATTCCTTGTTCTTTCTCCGGTTCTCCTGGAATCGTCACAAGAGACTCAGACCGGAATAATAATAAATGGCTATGTATTCTTAATGGATGGCTACAATAAATAAGCTTTACTATGACGTACAGTGTGTGTAAAATAAACAAGATCTGACGGCCCTAAGGTAACCTCTTGTGTAACATCAACAAGGGAAACAAAGGTGTTGAGGAACGCATGTGTCTGTCCCCTACTGTTTCTTGACCCCACTGTGGAGATTTAGATTTTTTTCTATCAGCTATGGCCCATGCCAGGACACATTACCTGGACTCTCCAGATTCCTTGTGAAGTCTCTGGTTCTCCTGGAATCGTTGCGAAATTCTGAGGCGAGAATAATAATAACTAGACCTCTGTACAGTAAGTGTCCCACAGACAGTCACTAGTCTCAGCCTACTGTTTCTTAGTGACCTTAACGCCACTGGGGAGATCTGGATTCTTTCTATCAGCAGTGACCCATGCCAGGACACATAACCTGGGTCCTTCAGATTCCTTGTGCAATTTCCGGTTCTCGTGGAATCGTTGAGAGACTCTGGAGTGAGTATAATAAAAATAATACCAGCAAAAACAATAGCTTCCACCTACGTTGTAGATGGACACTAATCATAATAATAATGACGATGATGATGATGATGATGATGATGATGATGATGATGATGATGATGATGATGATGATGATGATGATGATGATGATGATGATGATGATGATGATGATGATGATGATGATGATGATGATGATGATGATAATAATAATAATAATAATAATAATAATAATAATAAAAATAATAATAATAAAACAATAAATTCCACACGTCCCGGAAGACTTACTGGGGCCTCGTTTTTAATGTTATGATCATGATAGCACCACACCGAGGCTGAATATTTCATTCTGACGGTATCATGAACAAAATAGTTAAGGATTCAGTTCTGAAAGGTCACAAATGTATTAATGGTACAGTGTTCCAGGGGGGTATGAAAAAGAACTGTGATGCAAGACCAAGTGTTCTGAAGGTGTGCAGCATGAGGGTATGGCAGCAAAGACTATGGTGGTGTTGTGGGCTTTGACGGCTCCCTGCCATGACTTCCTTACCTGTTTGTCTATAAACAGACAGTAGATCAATAAACAGTGTTTAAACAGACGAATAATATGACCATACTAAATAAAGAAACTTAAGTACGAATATATGAAAATAGGTAAGTTTCAACAAACAGGGAATATATAAAAATTAGAAACCGTTCAGAGAACGCACGCCTCCACCAACGCCAATAAAACTTTACAATTTACTGTCATAATTCCACCTTCCTACCATTCGACTACTTTAATGGCTTCACACTGACAACTAATTCTACGGTCTTAGTCCTTCCTGCCACACAAACACAAAAAGCGTATAAGCTTACCTCCACCAACGCTAATAAAAAATAAAATGCATTCCTGCATCAGGATCTGGATCCACCTCAGACCTAATAAATTTTTCTTTTACTCACTGGCTACCTATCAATCAGATTTCTTTGAAATGAGATAAGAGCTTCTTAAGATATCTTGTACAGTGCCTCAAGAAAGTATCCTTACTTAGGGGTAGATAGTTTTGAAATCATACGTTCACCTCAGGCGTGTTTCAGATCACATCGTTGGTTTTTCAGTTTGTTTCCCACATAGTTGTTCTGATACTTTTTTGAGGTACTGTACACAAACAGACAAACAAACACGGATGCCTACAAACCATCTGTCCAACTTCGTTCGCGAAGGTAACAAAATGTAGTGGCATGTTAGTTGGCACGTTCTCTTCAGTAATGTGACTGTCATTTCACTCACTCGCGTAGGTAGCTGGAGGATGTAATTCCTCGTCTCTCTTCCTTCTCCACCGATCCTCTCCTCCCTCCCTGCCACCTTTCTAATCCACCCTTAACCCCTCCCACTCTTCTCTCTTTAGACCCGTCCCCACCCTCCCTACACCATTCTCCCCATCTCGTCTTCTCCCTGCAGTTACCCGTCTCTTCTCCCATTCCTCTAGTCCCCCTTCTCATCACTCATCACGTTCCTCTCTTTTCTCTCCTTTTTAAACTTCTTTCCTCTTTCCTATCCCCTCTTCATCCTCCGGAAATCTCCTTTCGTCATCAGCCATCTCTTTACAGTTCTGCTCTTTCGCATTTTCCTCCCTCCAATCACTCTTTCTCCTATCCACCTCTCACTCCACTACAGTACTCTCGTTCGTCTCCCCATTCCCTCACCTCCTTCCAATTTTCCTCTTACATATCTCCCATCTCGTTCACCAATTGTTTAAACTATTTCAGACACCTTCATGGAATTATTACCCCATCGCCATTTTACATTTATCCTTATCCCCTTTCCTTCCTCCCTGTCTCATCCTTTACCCCTTCCTACAACCTTGCCTCATCCCTTAACTCGCTCCCCCCTACAAGATTGACGGAATATGTTTCTTCCCCTGACCTTCCCCCCATACACACACACACACACACACACACACCTTTCATCCTCCCTTCCCCATTAATATCTTTTCCTTTCCTTTCCCTTCACCCCTCCCCTTTCCTTTTCATCTCCACTACCCTTTTACTCCTTCCTTCCCCATCCATGCTTTCCCTTCTCTCTTATTCATTCAGCCTCTGTCTCCCTTCCTTCTCCTCTACCCTCGTTTCTTCCTTTCCTCTAATTGTCACCCTTCCTCATTCACCTTTTACTTTTCCTTCCTTCCTGTAACTCACAGCTACTTCTCCCTCCCCATCCCTATTCAGGTAATATTCAATTATTTTCCCAAACTAGCCCCCCCCCTCTCTCTCTCTCTCTCTCTCTCTCTCTCTCTCTCTCACACACACACACACACACACACACACACACACACACAGCTGCCTGAACCCATCATAGTAGTGAATTAACACTGAAACACGGATGAAGTGAAGGCTGAAGACTATTTTCAAGAGCCTGAGTTACACAAGGTACAGAGCTGAGCAGAGGATTGGTAGAAAAATAACTAGACATGTATTCCATTCAGCTAAGACGGCTTCTTACGTTCTCTTCCTTACTTGCTACATGAATAAGGTATAAAATAAGTAATCGTATTTCCTGAGTTAATGTCACTTGAAGAAATAACCTGGTAGGGAAGAGGCGCTACACAAGTTGGGTGGGAGAGAGAGACAGGTTAGAGCTGGAATTCTTTATTTTCTCTAAAGTTTCGGGTAACGCAGAATCCCATGTTAGGGAAAATAAAGAGTTCAAGCTGTAACCTGTGTCTCTCCCACCCAACATTTGCACTTGCCGCAATGTATCATCTACAGGTGCCACACAGTTTGTTTACCTGACGAGAATACGGACCCAAGCCTTTGTACCCAGATTTTTTTTTTTAATCCAGAATACTAAACTATTACTGCCATGATGCCTTTATTTTATTCTTGCTCTTCTCTGACGATCTTATTCAGTTTATGAGAGATCTTTCGAAACTTACGAGTTAGATGAGACACGGCATTTCCAGCTGCCAGCACTAGTGGGGTGGTGGGAGACAAGGCGGTGGGATGGGTTGGGATGCTGGTGGTTGGCGGGGAGAGGGTACAGCGAGGTAAATATATCCTGTTAATTTCGTTTAATGTAACTCAGTTGGTAGTCACGACATTGATTTTTATAATATTCACGACATCAGAGTAGAAATGGGTGATATGGGTGGAGAGGAGTGGGTGGGTGGGCTGAATTGGTGTTAGTAGTGGTGCTCACTGGGGAAGTATATGTTACGGAGATGGGTGTTTTAGGTAGGTCGGTAAGATGCATGTCAGAGACGAAGGGGTGAAAACGGGTGTGGTGGGCGGAATTGTGTAGGTGGGGTCGGGTGGGATGAGTTATGATGTGGTGAATGGCAGGGCCGGGCGAGATCAGCACACCCTGGAAAGATGGGGGTTGTATGGGGGGTGGCATTGGCGGAGGGGAAAGATTTCTCTTAAAAGTCTGACGTGGGGGAGAGATGGACAGTGGACGAGTTGAGATGAAACGGATGGGTGAGAGGGCCAGTCATGCAAAAATGGGCATGGTACTGTTGCCATCAGAAAAACTGATCCAGTTTTCTGTCAAACAGTTTTGAAGCCCTTATACCATAGTACTAAAAGTTTGGTGGTCTCCGTAGATCACATTACTGGGTATAGAAAATCAATGTTCACAGCTTCCTTTCTCATCGCATGGAAGTGGATCAATACTGGTGTCCGTCATAGGACGCTGGTAGGTATGGGTATTACCAAGGCCCAATTTATTTATTTCTTTAAGCATAAAAAAGCGGCAAGTCATCAGATTAGCACTCTGCAGTTTCATATACCTTGCATATCACGACACAAGTACAAAGACATCATCGCCGGGGATTGTAAATAATTACGATTAAAAGAATTAAATATATTGTAGGCAATTATAGTCGAAGCTTAAACCACTGAATTGTGCATTAAGTTATATAATGCCTGATTTTATATTGTGCTTTGTTTAACGAATATATTTTCTTATCTAAACAATCTAACATATTGTTTTTCTCTTTCAGGTAAGGTGCAGTGTGGGGTTGCAAGATAAGTATGAACTCTGCTTTTTCCTGGCTAAACAACAGAGTATCTCTTATACGGTACATGCATGAGAATCCATGTGCATAAACATTTCTGTAAAATTATCTCAAGAATTACCTTTTATTCATTATACCAATTATCTTTATTACAGCTTCGTTTCGTGGTTGTTTTTCTTTCAGTGAAATGGATATGTAGTAATTTCCCATATTACATCTGTTCGGGAAAGAACTTCCTGTACTTACCTAGGCGGCTGTGGATGCTGATTTTTTTTCTAAGCTTTCCGAGGAAAAGCATTGCTTTTCACATGATACCTATAAATTTCTTATTATAATGTATTACTTGCGTATAAATTTGAATTCCTTTAGTAACCACCACCACCACCACGGCCATCATCATCATGACCTTTTTCACTTGATGATGTTGTGAAAATGGATTTGGAAATATTGTTGTGAAAATGTAATACGAAAGGGGGATAACTACCAACCTCATGACCTAAGAAACGGGCCACACAGCCATTAAAGCACAGAGAATCCACTTCAAAAGCCTAATTATCCTCACATATTTGTCTGTATATTATAAACTCATGCAGAATTAAGCACGTATTTCTTTTCTCCCATTTTAGTCACATTTTGCTTTCCCTGCAGCTGTAAGTTAATGGATAACTTAACACCTTCAGCCCCAGGATGTATATTCCCATTCATGTCTCCTAACTTAACACGATTTTACTCTGATTACGAGAGATTTTCCAAATTGGAGGAGATAGATATAGCCTTCGTTAACCCATTTATAAAAATAAATAAATAAATAAATAAATAAATTTCCCCATAATTAGGCTAGAAGTAAAGCAGCAAGAGTAGATTAAAGAGCATATAAGGGAACAATATGCTGCAGTAGTGGCAACCTCAGCTCCTGTAAACGTGATCACATTGACTGCAGACTGAAGTTGTCCTCGTCCTGTAACTCACCCTTTTCCTTTCAGTAGATGGGGAGGGAGCTGAGGGACATTTGTACAACAGGCAGCAGAGCAACTCGGTTAGGGTATACCGGTGCCACCACATGATGGCGTCCCAATCCAGTGCCGTCATAGGGTTGAATAATGGAATGATGAGTTAATGCTGCTGTGGCTCATTGACGCTGGCCACTCTCTTCACAAGTAGACTTTTTTGTGTTCATCCTCTCTTTTCTGAAGCTGGATCATATTCATCCTGTTTATATTGTAACAGTGGGAAAGAGGGTTAAGATGATGATGATGACGATGATGATGATGATGATGATGATGATGAGGAGGAGGAGGAGGAGGAGGAGGAGGAGAGGAAGAGGAGAGGAGGAGGAGGTGGAAGAGGTGCAGGAAGAGGATGATTATGATGAGGGTGATCATGATGAAGATAAATGATGATGATTATGATAATGACGGTGACGATCACGACGAACGCAACATTCTCTCTCTCTCTCTCTCTCTCTCTCTCTCTCTCTCTCGACCCACTTTCCTTAGGCCTGTAATTCTAGGAAATGTTGGCTGTACGTAATCTTGACATAAAGTAATATACGCCTCTCTCTCTCTCTCTCTCTCTCTCTCTCTCTCTCTCTCTCTCTCTCTCTCTCTCTCTCTCTCGACCCACTTTCCTTAGGCCTGTAATTCTAGGAAATGTTGGCTGTACGTAATCTTGACATAAAGTAATATACGCCTCTCACTCTCTCTCTCTCTCTCTCTCTCTCTCTCTCTCTCTCTCTCTCTCTCTCTCTCGCCTGTAATTCCAGTATACAGTATGCTGGCCGTACGTAATTTTGATATAAATATAGGACTACGCCTCTCTCTCTCTCTCTCTCTCCCCATTCACGGTTTTCACTTTTGGACCCCATCTTAGAGTGATTACTCTTCGTTTGTCCTCTTATCTCTTTCCTAATCTCTCCATTTCTCTTGTATTAATCTCTCCCCTCCTCCTTTCCTCCCTTGCTCACATCCTTCTCTCCCACAGTCTTCCTTAAATGTCTCTTTACGTCTGTTTCTGAACTCCGTTTTCTTCTCGTTCTTCTCATACTCTGTCTTCCATCTTTCCTTCTCTTCACTCTTACTCACATCCTTCTACCTAATACTTTTAAACGACCCTCTTTACACCAGTCTAACTCTTCTTGCACCTTACCTTTTATTCCCCATACTTCTCGCTCTCTTCCTCTTTCTTGTACCTTTTATTTCCCATATATACTTCCTATTTCTTGATCTCTTCCTTCTCCCTTTTCTTTCTTTTGTTCGTTATCATATGGAATCTCTGTCAATTTTTTTGTGAATATAACTTAGAGCACTAGCTAAACAAACCTTTACCTATACCAAAATAGTCTTCCTATGCGTAACAGACGGCGCACACATCACATGCTACCGCTTGGGTGCTGATACAGTGAAGCTGCCCACATGACTCTTTGGCACATTCAGAATTATAAACCACTGAAATGACTCTCTGAAGCGTTTAAGCAATGGAATTGAACTGTTTTATATTGGGTAGCGACTGTTTCGGAGTGGTGTGGAGGACCTCATGTGGGCATCTGTACCGTCTGTACTGCAACATACTCTAGCTATCTCTTTCAGGACTTGTGTGATGGTATTAGAGGGGGATACTATTATGACATGCTGTAGGCGGGCCTGATGAAATGATGGTCACTCAATACAGTAGCTCTTCAGCAAAACTCAAATCCCTACGCTGTTCCATGCCCTACCTTGGGACCGATCTCGTACGTCCCTACGGCCAGCAGTCCACGCCTCCACCATGATGACCACCTCCAAGATTCGTCCTACACCAGTCTCCCTGTTTACCACATTCTTGTGGTCTGAGGAGTTCCCTGGCCCCTCTTCCTTACCCTGTTATTTTTGCACATGGCACTCGACTGCCGTATTTTGTATGTACAGTATTATACAAACTATGTCGATATCTAAACATACCTAACACACAAAACAGTCAAGTGCATGAAAGGGAACAGTAGGGGAAAAAAAGTTCCTGGCTCGCTGCAAGCAGTTATAAGAAATAGGGAAATGAGTATGGAATTAAGGGATAAAATTACTACATGACAGTACTGATATCCCTACTTTTACTTACGAAAGTAAAGGTTGGACCCTATTGGATGGACACAAATCAAGAGAAAGAGCGGTAAAAATTGGTTATTTGAGAGAAGCATGTGAAGTTACATGAAAATACAGACAGATAAATGAAGTTGTGTGTCGTCGTGTTCAGGTCAACAGGAGAAATGCTAGGATATGGTTTGGCCCCTATTTAGGGGTTAGAGAATGAGAGACTGACTAGAAGAGTATATGAGAGTGAGGTGCAGAGGGGGAAAAGGGGGGGAAAAGGCCTAGGATGAGACGGAAGAATAGAGTGAAGCTATTATGTTGGAGAGGGGTGTGTGATTTCGAGGAAGGGCAACCTAATGACGTAGGACAGGGGGACATGGAGGTAATTCAATTGCGGTCACACCTTACGGGATTAAGTCGTCTGGCTATAGACAGAAACGGACAAAAAAAAAAACATTAAGGTACTATGAATAGTAATAAGTGCCAATGTGCCTAGTGTGCTCAAGAGAGTTTGTCTTGCTCCATCATCTTATTCCATTTCGTTTCATCCTCTCAAGATCTCTCTTATTGTTCATTCTTCATCTCATTCTGATTCACATCACTCTTCCTTCTTCCTCTCATTTAATTCCTTTCATCTCATATGCTTCTTCCTATATACACCTCATTTTACTCCCACACAAACGTATACTGTACTCCCTCTCCTCTTTAAGCCTCACTTCCTTCTTTTAACTCTTCTTATTTTTACCACAACTTCCAGCTCAGCTTCTCAACAGTTCCCCCCAAAGTGGCTCAGTATCTAATGAAGGAAACTCTAGTATTCCATAAGGGTAATCAGTCACTCCTAGGGAATTACTTAGTAGGGAACTTGATCTTCTTCAAGTGCTGGATAGTGATATTACAGACCAAAAAATTTAGTTAGAAAAAATATCTATGATGTACAGTATGGATCACAGAACAACATTCACGTCTAGAAAAGCTTATAACACAACTAGACAAGAAGAATGTATGTTGAAGTTATCTCTTCCATTCATCATACAGTATTTCACAAAGTTCTCCATCGACTCATGAAAAAAAAATTAATGGCATACAATTATAACAGCAACGTGCCCAGGCATGCTGAAAACTGGCCTGCGGGACACAAACAGTGAGTTATTGTAAACAGAATAGCATCTGGTTGGATTAACGTCACAGCTGGTGTATCACAGGGTTCAGCGATGGGTCTTTTAGTTCCAGCCCATATGACTGATAGCAATGTATGTCGTGTGGTAAAGCATCATGAATAGATAATGATGCACAGAGTGGAAAAAATAAGTGGATGCATCGTCATCAACATGATTCATGGAGAGGTAACTGAACGGTGACCTCGGTCCCCTCCCCCCACTCCCCCTGTCAGAGCATAGCAATCAAATTTTAGTAATGAAAACTGCAAAATCTGATATGCTGTGTGTCAGAATGAAAAGCTTAGCTATTCCGTGGATAATATTCAACCTGAAAGGATTAAATGAATTAAGAATCATCTGTCAGTGTAAAAAGGTAGTTACGAATGCCCCCAAAATAGTTTACCCCACAGACAAAGCATGAGAATTGAGAAAGAAAATATAATTTTCAAATTCAGTATTTTCTTGATATCCAAACAGCAACAACACTGTGTTTAGATCTAATCGCCAAACTACAAATGGGAAGTGAAACATATAATGAAGAATAGGATATGTAATACCAAAAATTGAGGCATACAGAATCTATCTATCTATCTATTGCCAGACGCCTTAATCCTATAAGGGGTGGCCACAAACAAATCGCTTTCATGTTGCCCTGTCCCCAGCCATTTCACTGCCCTTCCCTAAGTTCACGCACCTTTCTCTCATATACCTATCCACTCCATCCCTCCATCTCATCCTCGGCCACCCCTTCCCTCTCCCTCCTTCCACCTCACTTACACTCTTCTCGTTAGTATCTCGCTCTCCATTCTCTCCACGTGGCCAAACCACCTCAGTGTATTTCTCCTAACGCATTCTATCACATCCACATCCACAACGCAACGCTCCTTCACTTTCTCGTTTGTCAGTCTGTCTCTCCATGTAACTCCACATGCTCCTCTCAAATAACTCATTTCCACTGCTCTCACTCTTGACTTGTGTCCTCCCAACAAGGTCCAAGATTCACTTCCACACCTTAGAATTGGAATAACAGTACTTTCATGCACCGAATTTTTTACTTCCATGCTCACTTCCCTGTTTCTTATCCCTGCTTTCAAAGAACCAGCAGCCTTTCCTCCTTGTTGTACCCTTTCAAGTACTTCATCCTCTGAAGCCAAAATGCAGATACAGACTCTGAAACCCACCTCCCCCCAAAGAAAAGTTTTCATAGTTCAGATTATGCTGTGAAGTAGAGTACAGAGATTTAATAATAATTTATATTTACATGTCACTACAAACTAGTCAAATTGCACGACAAATTATGTCTATACACCTACTGGTAACAGCTTTCAGCAAAAGAAAGCATAATTTTTCGTCATGGACAGAGTCGTATACGTATAGTAACAAACTGCACCTCTGAGCTGACTTATTGCAGTACTGTATCAACATTAACATGCCACTTGGACAGGCATATTCCTTCAGATCCCAGGCTTAACGTGATTAGCACTGAATAATACAAATGTCAAAGAATACATTTTATTTTCACGCAGTGTGATCACAGCCATTGCAACTTAAGTAAACTATCACAATGCAGTTAATGGTCCCTTCCACTGGAGAATAAAATTAGTGCAGCCTGCCATATTATGTGTTCCGTGTACATAGTAATACAAAATCTGCGTGGCTATTTTCTGCTTCTGTACTGTTTAGTACTTTAGCAGTTTAGTTAATCTTTTTTTCCTCACGAATCCCACTTAATGGAAACTGATAATGGAGAAGCCATATTTTTTAAAAATGAAAAAAACATATCACTGCCTAGCTTTATGTGAAATAAGCCGCTCTGAAAGAGCCAAAGGGTCTGTCAATATTCCAATCTCTTTATTCCTATGTAAGCACCCACCCATCTCCACCACACTATCTTTCTCCCTTTCCATTTCCTCCTTCTCTCCCACCTTCCCTCTTTTCTTCCTTATTCCTCCCACTCTTCATTCACTATCCTGTACATCTGCCACCCCCTGATGTTTCATCCTCCCTCACTCCTGTACCTTCTCCCTCCCTTTCCCTCCCCTCATCTTCCTCCTAACACTCCTCCTCCCACCTCTCCTTACCCTTCCTTCCTTTCTTGCTTCCGCCTTTCCTCTTCTGTTCCATCTTCATTTTCCCCCCTCTCCCTCCCTCCTCCCATACTCCAACTTGCATACCTCACCCTCGCATCCATTCATCATATCTCTTCCCCCTTCCCACTCCCTCTCTTTCTCCCACCTTTCTCCCACCCTCTAACCTTTCCTCCATTGTGTCTTACCCCTCATCCTCTTACCCTCCCTCTCCCATCCTCCTCCCAGCTTCCTCCTCCCTCCCTTTCTTGTCCCATCCTCCTCCTACCTTCCTCCTATCTTCCTTTCTTCTCCCATCCTCCTCCCACCTTCCTCCTATTCCCTTTCTTCTCACATCCTTCTCCCACCCTTTTGCTCTCTCCTTTCTCTTCCCCATTCTACCCCACTCTCTCACCCTTCCTACCCCGTCCCCCTTCCCCTTCTCCATCCTCTCTCCCTTATCCTTTCTCCCACCCTCTCTGCCACCTTCATCCACAACACAAGGATGATCTAGTAGTCATCTGTTCCCCCTTGTGCTGTGGTCAATGGGAAACTGTTGATGTACTGGACACTCGACTGCCCGCCTCTGATTTACACCATACTCACAGAATCAATACAAACAAATAACGGGAGAGAAAATAAATAACACTATCAGAGTAAAGAGAATAGAAAATTAATAGCTCCTTGATGCCTAATCCCAGAGTTTATGCGAGGTGTTCTACTGAAGGTCATTACTCTCGCCAGCTTTGGAGAATTTCCAGCACCCGTTCCTTACTTTTATTTATTTATTTATTTTTGTTTATGTTAGCAACCTTTTGTCAGATGTATCTACCTACCTACCTACCTACCTGTCTGTCTTTCTATCTGTCTATCTATCAATCAATCTATCTATCTGTATTGTCGATATTAAAATGGTGTACCGGTAAGTAGCAAAAAATCTAAAATATCTATCAGTCCATCTATCTGTATCTGTTTAAATGCGAGCATCTATCTGTCTACCTATCCATCTATCTATCTCTATATATCCTTCTTAATTTCTATTTTCGATATTAAAATGTTATACCCGTAACTTACAAAATAATTTTACGTTTAATATACAAACCAAATCACTGATGAACAGGTGTTAAAAGATTCCTAAGGTGGCCAAAACACGCCCCCCAGAGTTCTTTCCCAGAGACCTTCACACCTACAACATATTTATAAAGCAAGTGGTGTGGTGCAGCACGTGGCCCTACTTGTGACGCCACTACTCACATTCTTCACGTTAATAATAATAATAATAATAATAATTAATAATAATAATAATAATAATAATAATAATAATAATAATAATAATAATAATAATAGTAGTAGTAGTAGTAGCACTAGCAGTAGTAGTAGTAGTAGTAGTAGTAGTAGTAGTAGTAGTAGTAGTAATAATAATAATAATAATAATAATAATAATAATAATAATAATAATAATAATAATAATAAGAGTAGTAGTAGTAGTATAGTTGTAGTAGGTAGTAGTAGTAGTAGTAGTAAAAATAATAATAATAATAATAAGAGTAGTAGTAGTAGTATAGTTGTAGTAGGTAGTAGTAGTAGTAGTAAAAATAATAATAATAATAATAATAATAATCTATCTATTGCCAGACGCCTTAATCCCGCAAGGGGTGGTCACAAATATGTCATCCTGTCCCCCGTCATTTCATTGCCCTGCTCCCAGCTCACACCCCTCTTTCATATACCTCCCTACTGCATCCCTCCACCTCATCCTCGGCCTCCCCCTCCCTCTTCCCCCCTCCACCTCACTCACATACATTCTCCTCGTCAGTTTTTCACCCTCCATCCTCTCCACATGGCCAAACCACCTCAGTGTATTCCTCCTAAAGCTTCCTATCACATCCACATCCACACCACAACGCTCCTTTATATCCTCATTTGTAGCCTGTCTCTCCATGTGACTCCACAGGCTCCTCTTAAATAACTCATTTCCACTGCTCTCACTCTTGACTTGTGTCCTTCCAACAACGTCCAAGCTTCACTTCCATACGTTAGAGCTGATATCACAATACTGTCATGTAGTAACTTTTTCACTTCCATGCTCACTTCCCTGCTTCTTATCACTGCTTTCAAGGAACCAGCAACCTTTCTTCCCTGCTGTACCCTTTCATGCACTTCACCCTCCAAACCTCCATCCTTGCTCATAATAATAATAATAATAATAATAATGGAATGCTGAGTCTGGTCAATGCTAGTGTACGCTGGCAGGTTGTGAGATCTGATAACACACACAGCAATGATGGCGAGAAGGAAATGAAGGAAGCTTAGGATTAATACCTATCGACTACACGAGGCTCATTAAGGCAGACTAATACCTATCGACTACACGAGGCTCATTAAGGCAGACTAATACCTATCGACTACACGAGGCTCATTAAGGCAGACTAATACCTATCGACTACACGAGGCTCATTAAGGCAGACTAATACCTATCGACTACACGAGGCTCATTAAGGCAGACAATCAATCTTCGCTAAGTCACAATATTCCCCTAAACAAATGACCTACAACCGTCGATGTTACGTGCAGGTCCCCAGTTGTACTCTGAGTGACCAGGAACATGGGGGGGGTACTTTGTCCACGAGTCTGACCGGCGCGATAATGTGCCTCGGGTTGTTCCAGTTGCAAGGTGGCCACG
This sequence comes from Coenobita brevimanus, assembly GCF_032717465.1. Classification (NCBI taxonomy): domain Eukaryota; kingdom Metazoa; phylum Arthropoda; class Malacostraca; order Decapoda; family Coenobitidae; genus Coenobita; species Coenobita brevimanus. Next base: position 44,480,343 of record NC_137033.1, read on the forward strand.
CACACCATCCACCAGCGGCTACAACGGATAAGGCAGAGGCAGCAGTGAAACAAAGCTACAACGTAGGCTGACAGCTTTAGTATGGCTCTCACAAGATTAATAGATTCAACTATACTCCTTTACTCGAACTTGGCCTAAAATTTACCTTTGCACATCTTTAGTGCTTAGAAGTAACAATAGATTCGTCCTGAAGTATGATTTTAGTCACGAAGAAGTGCTGTAACAAAGGTAGATTTATGAGAGAGAGAGAGAGAGAGAGAGAGAGAGAGAGAGGAACAAATCACGGAATTGAGAAGAAACTTTAATATTAAGGTATTTTCTTAAGTTGTTATCAGCTCTCTTCAGTTATATTTCATGTTCTTGTCCGTAAATCACTGTTGCGTGTTCTCTTACATTTTATTCCCGTCAGCTTCATGTCTTACCTCCCTTTATTACCCTTTTCATGGTCAGAGCAACTCACTTCTCTATTCCAGCTGACTCCAGACGATTTTATTCAGCTGAGAGAGAGTCCTAGAAGCCTGAGAGCCTAAACACCCATATCATTAACTCTTGGCTGGTCAGGACAACTCTATACTCTATTTATTCTAATTTGGCCTAAACGGAAATTGTCACCTCTCCATCTTCAGTGCTGAGTTGTAGCAATAAATTAACACTAGAAAATGATGCTAGTCATGAAGAAGTGCCATCGAAGGGATGTAGGGCCATAGCATTGGCCTGTTCTGCCACTGAGCTACATCAAATAGACTGTAAAAGGACGAAAATCTGGGCAAAGTTAATGAGTACGGTAATTTATTCCAGATAACGCCAGATGATTTTATTTACCTAAGTGTGGGTCATAGACTCGTGAGTGTTTACACTGGTGCCATTACCCCATTCATGGTCACGAGAACTCTACTGCCTTATCCCACTTAATATTAAATGATTATATTCATCTGTGAGGGAGTTATGGTATGCAAAATCGTAATCTCTAATAATTCACAGCTTTCTTCATTTGTGTTAATCACTCCTGATAATTGCGATAATTATGTTGTTATTCTAAGCATTCCTCAGTTACCTTACTCTTCACCATTTAATATTCATGGTCATATTATCATCATCTTAGCCATTATTTTTACTGACCATTATAACTTTCGTCAGGCTGGTGAAAGACGATTTTACTTGCCTCTGGAAATTCACATGTGATCTATGGGCTAATTATTCTTCGTTTTTATTGACAATACCCTATTGTTATATTTCCCGAAGCTTTATATTTTTTCTCTTATTTCTCTTAGCCAATGATTATGTTTCTTTGTTGTTCCCTCTTGTGTTATTATGTTCACTTATCTTAAATATCACTTACTCCTCTTCATTAATTTTTCTCAGTTTTCTCATCCATATTTTCAGCTAGCATTGCTTTCATCCATATTCTCTAAGATTATAGTTCGCCATCTATATAAGTTCTCCTTCCTCTTACATTAATCTCATCCTCACTTCAGTTTCTTCTCTGCTATTCTTCATGACGTATTTTTAGTTGTAGCCTTACACTGTCAGCCCCAATTAAGCCAGGATATTAATAATCTGTCTTGGATTATTTGACAGCTATTATTAGTATTTATTACCTTTACAAATACTTCCTTATTATCAGCCACTCATCAAATAAAATCACCGCCCTTCTTTATCAACCAGTTTTTGGCTTATTTTTACTCTCCAAGACACTCTTAAAGCTTTGACTTGTCTTTTCTCATCTACATCTTTTACTCAATTAGTTACACTTAGTTCTGACACAAATATTTTTGGCAGACTTAAGTTGTAAAACTTACCCTAAGAAATCATGATCAGTTCAAACTTTACATTTGCTTAATGTTATTTTCCGAGTTTTAGCCTTATCACTTGAATTTTTTTTTTTTTAACTTTCTTAATTTTTGTATTTTTCTCTTATTCTCAGACTTTGGTGTATATTATTCCCGGCCGACTTGCCTTATTTCTCTGGACTTACGAGCTGCTAGACAGGGAGAGAATTAGAGTAATATATTCTCTCCCACCCTCGCTCTGGAGAGAGAGAGAGAGAGAGAGAGAGAGAGAGAGTGTGTGTGTGTGTGTGTGTGTGTGTGGGGGGGGGTGCTTTACAGATACACAGACCACACAGCCCCATCGAGGTAACCCGTCCTAAATACTAATGAACAAACATGAAACCTAATCACAAATATTTAAGAAAAAGATAGTTGGCAGTATTTTTTTTCCATAATTTATAACTGTTGTAATTTTTTTTACATGGAATGTAAAATAATAGAAATTTGTACGGTATAAATATTCAGATTTAACAAGCGTATGAAGCCATGTTCTGATCCAACAGCCATATCGAGGCAGTGCTTTCCTTGATGTCGAATTTTGCATCATTTTTTTTTTTTCCCAAAAAGAAGGAAGTGTTTTCAGCGAGTTGGCATTGGGTTAGTTGATGAGGCAGGGTGGGAGGACCGAGCATCGTTGGTTGGATGGCAAAAACTTTTCCTAGGAAAAAAAAAACGAATGACAGACAAAATTTAGGGAAGAGCAAGAGATGGATGGGTAGGATGGACTGGGATGATGATGGGTATTGGATACGGCAGGGGAAAATACCCTGAGGAGACTGGTGTAGTTTGGCCGGTAAAATGTAAGTCATGTCTTTCACATATACTACAGACATGGAATGATGAATGAGGTACAGTTAGAGGAATGAGTTTGTATGTTAGTGTGTCACGATGAAAGTACCGCCTATGAGAACGAGCACAGTAAAATATATTGGGTGGTGTTAGCGTGGGGAAGGTTTAAAAAGTAATTTTTTCCTTTAGAACTTTAAGGTTAGGAAGCAGAAACTATGATGGCTTGGAGAAGAGTGTGTGGGACGGGCTAGGAAGGTGGTAGGTGGTGGGGCTGGTAGGGAGCAGTACACCCTGTAAACAGGGGCAGTGTGCGCTGGTCAGTGGTCTGGAGTTGTGTTAATTAGCATCCAACGTTTTCCTGTGAACAACTGGAAGTGAAGGGGAAAGAAGAAAGAAGAAGAAAAGAAAAGAAAAGCAGAGAGAGAGAGAGAGAGAGAGAGAGAGAGAGAGAGAGAGAGAGAGATGGGGGAGGGGGCTGCTTGAGAAGCTGAAATACATGACAATGTTTGGGGGTATTGCTGTTTCTGGGCTTCTTTGTGAAAATGGTTGGGAGTCCTCTCTCTCTCTCTCTCTCTCTCTCTCTCGTGCCTGAGCCTCTTCTTTGCTATTACTGTTGCTCTCACGGCCATCACCACCGGCGTAGTGGGGGCGGCCACCACAACTGCTTTTCCTGCTGTCTTCACTGTCTACTTAAGCCGTTCAACCATTTTTTTTTTAAATTCTTACTACCACTAGAGTCAGATGATTTTTCTGTCTTGGGGAAGATTTTCGAACTGGAGGTATTAGATGTCGCCTCCATTTGCACCTTCACTACGGGACAATTCTATACTGAGTACAGTCGCACGGTAGAAGTACGAATGAAGTCAAAATTACATCAAGATGAACGTGTTAAAACGTTGAGCCTTGTGACTCTCTCTCTCTCTCTCTCTCTCTCTCTCTCTCTCTCTCTCTCCGCAAATTCTTGCTACTGCCGGACGATATATGCATCTTAGAGGAAGCATCTTACATCGAAAGGGTATACGGTGACTTAACACCTTCACCGTTAGGGTTCTTCCTAAAGCTAAATAAATTTGTTTTGAAGTAATTAGAATAATATAAAAAGATGTCATCTTTCTGAGAATATTATCCCCTTCATTCTGGTGATGGATTTTATATTCCTGTTATCTCCAGATGATTTGATTTTACTTAAGAAGGACGTTAAGCTGTAAAAATGTTAATTAACCTTGCTTCTAACTTCTCCAGTTAGAAATGTGTATGCAAAGCTATATATAACCGTGTGACGATAAGAATATATTTTAAAATACGTAATCAAATTAAATGGGTTATTAACCATTGTCTGGAAGGAAAAATTTAAGTTCTGATATAAAGTGATCGATTTATTTCATGCTAATACCCCTGATTGTCTCCTTGCATTAACCCCTTCAGCACAAGGACTTTATAATTATCTTTCTTGCTACCTCTAGAGTTTATTTAAGTAAAGCCCATTATAAAGTTATGGATATGTGATTCGGAGATAATCTGGGAGGCGTCAAATTACATAATCTCTCAAAACTACTCTTACCAACGGTGTGCCTGTAGTGCCATTATACTTACTGCAAAGATAGGAAGTAGAAACGAACTTCAGGACGTGTTTCTGTGAGGATGTGCTGTGGGTTATAAATAAAATAACTTTATATATATATATATATATATATATATATATATATATATATATATATATATATATATATATATATATATATATATATATATATATATATGCAGACTAACCACAGGAGAAATGAAAGGAGCGACAGTGAGTACTTTCGTATATATATATATGTATATATATATATATATATATATATATATATATATATATATATATATTCTTTTACCAAGGCACATGTGATGAGATAAACAAAAAAGCTGCAACATGTGGAATTAATGATGCTTTTCACTAGAATCCTAGTGATTTTATTTCTCATTTTCATCATCTGAAAAAGTGCTGTACTTCGCTTAAGAAGGATCTACCTCACTGCAGGGGCTACACGACATCCTCCAATAACCATTACACTCCTAACACAATTGGCTTTATTAATTACTCTCTCTCTCTCTCTCTCTCTCTCTCTCTCTCTCTCGCCAATTGGTGGCATCACAGTGATGGAAATAATGGTGTGGTTTGCTTGTTAATACTGTCTTCATTCTTATACCTGTGCGCACTGCGAGGTACCATCGGGGTGTACTGTTTTCAGTCCTGTGTTTCAGAGAGAGAGAGAGAGAGAGAGAGAAAAGGCTTCTTAACATTCCCTTGTTCGTGGCTCATGAAAACTTCAATGTCAGTATTAGAATTAACATAAATATTGTACATGAGAACTCCAAGACACAACATGTAAAACTAAAGACTACAAGCATTCCCACGGGAATGGAGAGTGGTTAAAATAAATAAATAAATAAAACACTAACATTGTGTATGTTAATGGTTCATGCACCTGTTAACTTAAGTACAAAGTCTGGCTATGGAAGTGGTAACAGAGATGTGAAGACTTCCTTGGTTAGCATTGTAAAAGGAAAAACAAGAATGAAAAGAGCCTCTAAGGACTGCAACACCTGCGGCCATCAGCTGCTCTAAGGATCGAGTGTTTGACTTTGCCCCGTGACCTTGACTTTCCAAAGATTACTCTCAAAGCTAAAGCACTTCTCTTTTGCCTAACTCTTAACCCATCCACCAACTGTAGTTCAAATCAGATCAAATCTAACTTGATATTGCCCTGTGCCCTTGATTTCTGACCTATCTCTGTGACCGTGACCTTTGACTGATTGTTCCTGAAGTCGATTCTCTTTACCTATGTTTTAACCTGAACTCTTCTGTAAAGATTAGTCTACATCAGATGAAAACTGTTTAAGTTGATCTAGTAATGTGACCTTGACCTTTGATCTATTATTCTAAAGAAAATGTAGATTAACCTTTTGGGTGATCTTTAACTCATCCGCCACTAGGCTGCCCTCTCTCCAACTCACACCTCCCTCACGCATACACCAATCCATTTCGCCCCTCTGTCTCATCCTCGGTCTTCCTCTTTTACTCCACCCACTCATCTCACTCACCCTTACCTGGTCAATTATCATTATATTTATACAAACACCACACGACAGTGTTCAGTCGAGAGAAATAAGAATTTTTAAAGGGCCAATGGAGCAGGGGCTAACAAGCAGAGAGGAACTGGAAGAGAGGAAAGAGTTGGATGAGAAAGAATGTTTAGATTTATGGCTCTCGATCCTACTTTCTCTCCTTCCTTCCCTCTTTTGTTCCGTCTCTCCCCCTGCCCCTCTTTTCTCCACCTCATCCACTACTATCTCTCTCTCTCTCTCTCTCTCTCTCTCTCTCTCTCTCTCACACACACACACACACACACACACACATATTTCTACCTTACCCACTGCAATTCCTCCTTGTGTCCTTCCCATCCCAGCAAGTGCCCACAAAACTAGATAAATGTTGAGGGCTAAGAGTGGCCGGAAGGTGGAGCTAAGTGTAGTGCGTCTATTTCATCCTACCTCTTTTTCCATCTGCCCTCCTTTCTCCTTCTCTTTTTTCCCTCTCCTTTCTCCTTACCTAAAATTTACCTTACTGTCTTTAACTTGGCGAAGATTTTCGTCCTTTTGCCACCTATTACCCGTAGCTCAATGCCAGAGACTGCTACGTCTCTATAGCCTTTCCACAATACCTCATCGTGACTATCACCATATTCTAGTGTAATATCTTGTCACGCGTTAGCATTCAGATGGAAAGATGGCAATTCTACGTCTAGCTAAAGTGAACAGAGTGCGGGTGTTCCGCAGCGGTGAGGGTAAGGGTCAGTGTGGCAGTAAAGTGGAGAGGACAGAGTGGTGCAATCTCCGACACACGCATTACCACAATGACTTATAGCTGCTGAGGGCGAGGCAGTAGGGGGTTTTGAGGGGTGGAATGGGTAGGTGGGAGATTGTTGTTGTTGTTGTTGTTAGTGTGTCATCACGCTCATCTGAAGATGAACCCGGTGGACTCCAGGTTGGTTTCCCTTCTGCAGTCCACCAACTTCCTTTCGGGTAATAGGGAGTTGAGGGACGTTTATAAAACCTGGCAGCGGAAAGGCGTCCCTCTACAGCCTCTAGGTGAGAGGGGCGATGGGTATTCGGATGGTGGAATACGTGTATGACACGTTTAGAAACATTCCGCAGTTTACGTTAGTTCCGAGATTGCTGCTCTGTATTTCCATCATTACATGCACAGCTGAAAACGGTTTATAACCGAAGCAAATATCAACCACATAATCCCAAGGCGTCTCTCCTCACATTAATATTATCTGGCGTTAACCAGAACACCATGTGGGGTATTTCCCGGCTTGAAAAAGTTTCAGTAAAAATATACCAACAATCAAAATAATTTCCAACATATTTACCCGCTTCAACACGAGGGCATCTTTTCATTCTGTTCTACGTAACGTTAAACGATTGTAGTGTACTTGAGAGAAGCCATACAAGTGAAGGGGTTAATGAAGGCTATATCTAATTCAAGTCGGAAAAATCTATCCTGGTCTGAGTAAAACATTCCGTACGCAGGAAGAACAAAGCAGTAGTAGTGAGGGTACTGAGGCTCGCATCTAATACTCTTAGTTCCAGAAGTATGCCCTAATCTGAATAACAAACACAAAAGTTTTCGTGGATTGTCTGCGTCGACCCATATCTTTCAGCTCTTATATCTTGAACTTGTTTTTTCTTTTCATCTCTGTTTCATTTTATAACTTTATCTTTCTTTATCTGGCCATTTCTGTCTTAGGCTCAGTAGGTTGCCCGTGAGTGTTCATTCACGCACGCACGCACTCATGCACACATATATGCACACACACACACACACACACACACACACACACACACACACACACACACACACACCAGCCACGGATTCTGGGTAGGGTGGGGCGTGGGGGGTATGCCCCTGTATTTTTGGCAGACCTGTAAATATTTATTATAAATAAAGTATGACAGCAAAATATAAGTATTAAGTATTTTATATAAACGTTTTAATGGAATCATTTCGATGAAAAGAGGGATTTGGTGATATTTTGTGGAGGGTCTGACAATGAGTTATCAAGAATTCAATCTGTAAATCCACAAAGAATCATGCCACAGTTTTCCAGAGTGCTGCATCCAGCTCTGACCAACCCCCTTCCACATCCACTCCACCTCCCCCCCCCTTCCAACACCCAAATGTAAGTCTCCTCCCCCCCACCCCACGCACAGTAACCACGCATATATTTCTTTGCGGTCATATGATGCTCTTCACTGCTGCTGTTTTCGTTGCGCTCTGCATCTAAAATCCCAGCCTCTGATTGGTGGAGGTTGGACCCATTTGTTCCTTGCACATGTATTAAGACTTCACACCCTCAAGTACGATGACGTCTAATTATTTTATTTGCTCATTATTAGTACGATTTTACTTGGTAGATTTATTACTGGGTGTTCAATAATAATACTGAATAAAACCCTGCCATCTTGAGGTCTTTCGTGACTAATATAAGATTGCCTGGTGGTAGTCGTATTATCACGTAATCATGATGAAGGGAACACTGTTCTTTTATGGAACACTTATCCTAAAAGTATGATGCTGGATGTCGGTTAAGGCAACCACTGCCTAAGCATGTGGTGGTCTTTGGGTATTGAGCCCATGACCTGTTCTCTGTCTAGTTATTATTGTATTAAAAACCACAAGCACTGACACTTCTGGTTCGTCAATAAAGTAAGTGGTGCCCATAACTTCTCATCTACCAATCGAATAGTAGCACATGTGATAACGACTTATATAACGAGAAATAAGAGCACGATTTTTTTTTTTTTTTTGTAAATTTTTCTACTCAGTGATGATGAAAGGTTACCTTGCTAGGCTTTTCTATTGTATTGCGCTACCATCCATTATGATGAGAAGATTTTCTGACTCTGGGGCAGGTAATACCTCGAGAAAACCTCCCTGTCTTGCTACTGTCTGATCTTATTCGGTCTAGGAGAGCTTTCCGGGTCTGTCGGGTTCAAACTGTCTGTCTGTCTCTCTATCTTTCTATTTGTCTGCCTGTCTGTAGCCAGACGTCGTAACCTCGTAAGGGATGACCACAATCAAACCACCTACATTTCACCCTGTCCTCCGTCACGTACTCATTTTTTTTTTTTTTTAATCTAGGCGAAGATGCACTTGACAGGTTGCTGATGATTGGCTGAATGCAACATGTCCTAATAATGTTTACTAACCCAAATTTCCCCCTCAGATATATGTTGTCAATTAATAATGCTAAAGAGTAAAGAGATTATGAAGTATATAATGTTACTTTCAGTCATCACCGACCTGTCAAGTGCATCTTCGCCTCGGAAAAAAAAGAAATAATAATAATAATAATAATAATAATAAAACCGAGTATAGGTTGCCCTCGTTCTAGGTCACCTACCCCCCCCCCACTCCTCTCTCTTCCTTATCTCTCCTCCCCATGCCTCCAACTCTTAAACATTCTGTCTGGTATGTGTGAGAAAGACTGTCCTTTGCCATAAGGCTGCCCTTCCTCCAACTCACCCTTCTGTCACCTTTATCTCTCCACCCCATCCTTCCAACTCAGAAACATTTTTGTCTGTTAGATGTGGGAAATATTTACTGTTTTACTCTTGCTACCGTGACACGATTTCCTCTAACCCTGGAGTGTCTTCCCATCCTGCACCAGTTAAAATATAGTGTCCAGCAACCCTTTCAGGACGACAGTGATCTTAGCTACTACTCTCTTGCTTCTGTCAGACGATTTTATTCAGCACAGGATCTTTACTATTACACTCTTGCTCCTGTCAGACGATTTTATTCAGCACAGGATCTTTACTATTACACTCTTGCTTCTGTCAGACGATTTTATTCAGCACAGGATCTTTACTATTGCACTCTTGCTTCTGTCAGACGATTTTATTCAGCACAGGATCTTTACTATTACACTATTGCTTCTGTCAGACGATTTTATTCAGCACAGGATCTTTACTATTACACTCTTGCTTCTGTCAGATGATTTTATTCAGCACAGGATCTTGACTGTTATATTAGTGCTTTTCAGACGATTTTATTCAGCACAGGATCTTGACTGTTATATTAGTGCATTTCAGACGATTTTATTCAGTAAAAGATCTTTACTATTACACTCTTGCTACTGTCAGACGATTATATTAGGCACATGATCTTGACTATTACATTCGTACTTTTCAGGCGATTTTGTTCAGCACAGGATCTTAACTATTACACTCCTGGTTCTGTCAGACGATTTTATTCAGCACAGGGTCTTTACTATCACACTCTTAGACGATTTCATTCAGCACAGAGTCTTTACTATCACATTTTCGTCAGACAATTTTTTCTGCCTAGAATCTTTACTATTGCATTCTTTCTTCTATCAGACGATTTTATTCAGCACAGGATCTTTACCATTCCACGCTTGCTTCTGTCTGACGATTTAATTAAGCACAGGATCTTTACTATTACATTCTTTCTTGTCATACGATTTTATTCAACACAAGGTCTTTACTATTACATTTTTCTCAGACGATTTTATTCTGCCTAGGATCTTTACTATTACATTCTTTCTTCTGTCAGACGATTTTATTCAGCACAGGATCTTTACTATTACATGCTTTCATCTTTCAGACCCTTAACTCATCCACATCCTTCCCATTTTCCCCCCACATTCATTCAGGCCCTTCCTCCTGTCTCACACCACACATCCACACCCTTCCCGCTGCCCCCACTCCATTCACCCACCTCTTTCCCTATCCACCTCATTCACCTATACCCTTCCCGCTGCCCCACTACACTCACCCACAGCCTTCTCTCTCCTCCCCACACATCTACATCCTTTCCCGTCCACAACATTCACCCACACACTTCCCTGTCCCCATATACTCACCCACACCCTTCCTTGTCCACCACACACACACACACACACACACACACACACACACACACACACACACACACACACACACACACACACACACACACTTTCACGTCCATTACACCCGCCCACACCCTCTCCTGTCCCCCTTCGCTCACCCACACCCTACCCAACCCACACATCTTCACCCTTTCCCGCCCACTGCATGAACCCATACTCTTCCCCTTGATCCCTTCCACTCACCCACACCTCTCTTCCCCACCACTCACCCACACCTTTTCCTTTCCACCCCCACTCATTCACACCCTTCCCCCTCTACCCTCACTCAACCACACCTTGTACCTCCCTCTGCTGTCACTCAGCTTCTCCCTCTCCCACCCCTATGCACCAAAATCCTTCTCCTTTCCACTTCACCCACACATACTCCTCCATCTCTCTCCACGCACGTACGCCCTTCCCCGTCCACTCCACCTCATCCACATCCTCCACATTCCACTCTCGAGCACCCATTCCCTTTCCATTAATGATGATGATGATGATGATGATGATGATGATGGTGATGATGATGATGATGATGCGTACTTTGCTTGGACCTAAAGATAACTGAGTCCCACGATAACTATAAGGAAGTTATTATTAGAAGAAGGAGAAAAAGTTTGTTTATTACGAGGAACCCGTAATCGCAGTCACGCCAGTTGTTATAGCTGTATTATTGTATTATCTTGTTATGTGCTGATTTGTCCAGAATATTTTGCTCTCAGTAGTAATTTGACATAGTTCTCTTTAATTTTCTGTACGGATAATTGTAAAAAAAGTACTGAAAATGCAGGTACTCGTAGCAGAAGTAATTTGGTATCTACTCATTGTGGCCATGGGAAGTCTGGTAGGAGTGGGTATCAGCATATGGGAGTCCAGGGTGGCGGAGGAGGCACAAATCATGACATCCCACATTAAAACTATTTACGGTGCACCCTCGGCTTGGACCCTGGACGTCTGGGGCCGACGGGTCCCTCTCCTTCGTTCCTTGCTTTCCGACCCATTCAGGACCGTCGAAGGGGTCTGTGGCGATCTGCCCCCCGTCCACCACATCCTTCCCTTGTACTCAGTTTATCTTTATAATAAGTACGAAATATGTGTCATGGATTATGCACAAGACGAGGAGCAGAGGAGGAGGGCCATAGCGCACATTTGGGGATTCTATATCGTGCGCCCCACCGTTTTCCTTATTGCTGTGATTCTCCTGTTTTTACCTTATCTGAAACAGCAAACGCGGCGAACCACATTAAGACAGAAGGAGTCGGGTGTTAGACGGCACTTACAAGTTCTGCTTCGTTTACTATGCCCTAACTTATGCTTATTATTACCTTTTATTTTTCTGTATCTAAAGCAGTGACGTGTACAACGATAGTAGCGGTGGACTGCTTGGACTGTTTTATTTAAGCACTGATTTGGGCATATTTAGTTCTGCCTTGTGTACGTAGCCTTAGCTTGTGTTTCTTATCTCATATTTATGATTCTGTATCTGCAGTAGGCCTGTAAACTGCATCAAGAGAGGTGGGGCTGGATGTTAGGTGGCTTTTTTTTTTTTTTTTTCAAAGTCACTTTTTAGGTCCATTAAATTCTACTTGGCCTAACCCCATTCATGCCTGTGTTTTTATCCAAACATCGCTGCTCCTGCTGTTCAGTGATTTTCTCCCATTAATAGCACTGCTTCCAAACCTTTGAATGCATGACGAGCCTAGGGCTAGACATTACGTGGAACTCATACTTTTGATTCTGAAGTAAGGCGGGTCTGGGCATTACGAGGAACCTTTATATTCTATCCTGTTCTATCTATCTATCTATAGCCCGACGCCCTAATCCCGCAAAGGGTGGCCGCACACAAAACGCCTCCAAGTCGCTCTGTCACCCACCATTTGACTACCCTCCCCCCAACTCACTCCCCTCTCCCTCATATACCTCTCAACTCCATCCCTCCACCTCATCCTCGGTCTACCCCTCCCTCTCCCTCCCTCCATCACACATACGTACACCCTCTTAGTCAGTCTTTCGTTCTCCATTCTCTCCACATGTCCAAACCACCTCATTGTATTGCTCCTAATCTTCTCAACCACATCCACATCCGCCCCACAACGTTCTTTCACTTCTTCATTCGTCAACCTGTCCCTCCATGTCACTCCACATGCTCCTCTCAGGTAACTCAATTCCTCCTCTCTCTCTCTTGACTTGTTCCCCTCTTGCAAGGTCCACGCCTCGCTTCCATACGACAGGGTAGGGATCACAATACTATCATGCAGTGACTTCTTAACTTCCATACTCACCTCCTTATTTCTCATCACTGCTTTCAGTGAACCAACAACATTCCTTCCCTGCTGTAGCCTTTCACGCACTTTATCCTCCAAAGTTCCATCCTTACTCATCACACTACCCAAGTACTAGAATGCAGTCACATTCTCCATGCCCTCACCATCCAACCTCACTGTACATTCTGTGACTTCATTCCCCTCAAACACCATAACTTTACTCTTGTTTACATTAACTTTCAGATTCCTCTTCCTGTTCTAAGGTGATATAAACGCTTCCCCTTCATGCACTCTGCCTTGGTTTATATTAATGGTCTGCTATTTATTACTGAATATAAATCTGTTACATGACCTGCAGAATGACAGAAGAGGATGGACATTACGGGGAACCTTTGTTTTAGGCACAATTTCCAGACTATATATTAAATTTTACGGTAGTTGATCTGCCCTGTTCATAGCTGTGTTTTTCTCCTGTTCATTTTTCTGTGTCAAAATCTGTGAAGGGCATTTGAAGTAGGTCTTGACGTCTTGAGGACTTCTACGTTTTCATAGTTTATTGGATGTATCTTAGAATCAACTTGGTCTACCCTGCTCAGGCCTGTTTCTTTGCTCTTATTTATGTTTCTGTTTCTAAAACGTGAAATAAGTGACAAGAGACAGGGCTGGAAATCTTGCAGAGTTTATTATTAGGCACTGTTTTAGGCCATATACTTGGTTTTACTTGCTCTCCCTTGCCCATGCCTCTGTGTTTCCACTTTATATGTTTCTCTATCAAACCTTTGCAGTCACATGACCAGAGGAGAGGCTGGATAGCTCGTGGAACCTAAATTTTAGACAGACACGCGAGAATGTAAGAACTTGGATCCTATACTGCATAAAATCATTTGACAGAAGCAAGAATGTAAGTTCTTGTGCGGATTAAAATCGTTTTGCAAAAGCAAGAATTAATAAGGAGCAGTGTTAAGGCAAAGCAAACCCGTCCTCGGCAGTCATTTTACTTCTGACGTATAAACACAACAGGATATCTAGTCAAAGATGTCACATATCAAATCTGGAGTAAATCGGGTGAAAACTGACCATTTTATGCTCATTTGAAATTTTAGGCCCTACCCACCATTGCATTGGCCCCCCTACCGCTAAGTAGGGGGTGACCCCCCTGATGTAATGAGGCATGTTATAGGATGGAGATTCGAAAGATGCACCTTTAGGTTTTGATTTCATGTCGATATGACGAATTTGAAATGAGTTATTGTGAAAAAACTATTACTCGTCCCCGTGTTTTTACATTTTGAGGGGCCTGGGCCGTGACCAAATTTGGCCCAAAATTTAATCAGGTGATCAGAATGACTCCCATCTTCCCTGCAATTTTAGCCAAAATAGCACCAGTAGTGTTCGCGTAAAGTTGTTAACGGAAGGACAGACAGACAAACAAACAGACAGACAGACAACCCGAGTAAAAACAATACCCGAGGGGCGGGGACGGGTAAATAGTTGAGATCTGTCAAGCCCTGAGAGGAGTAATGGAGTAATGGACGAGTTTTGCCAGAATCAGACTGCCTGCCCCAGGGGTTCCTTGGGATCTTCAGAGAGAGAGAGAGAGAGAGAGAGAGAGAGAGAGAGAAGGGTTATGGCAGTAGAGAGAAAGACAGTGGACGAGAGGTGAGAGTTGGCGAGATAGGCAGAGAAGAAGAGATTGAAGGAAGGGTACAGTTTCCATCATAAACGTCGCATCCACTTCCCACTACGACCCCCGCCCGCCAGGTAGACAACACTCCACTCTGTACGCCGCTTCGCACAGCAGGAAGGAACGTTAGCCGCTTCACTACTGAGACTTTTTATTCTATAGTAAATTCTTGAAAGGAACAATAACCCCTTCGGTACTCCCAAGTTTTTTTTTTTTTTTAGTTCATTCTTGCTGCTAAAACACTATTCTTTTTCAGCTTCAGGAGAGCCTTTTGTTGGTGACGAAAACGCCGTGAATACGAGCGACGTCCTTTTGAGCTCATTCTCACTCCGGGCAATTTATTCTGGTTAGGAGAGATATTTTGAGCTGGAAGGGTTAGATATGGCCTTACTAATCCCTTTACTGCCAAACGACCCCCTAAACTGGAATGAAATGATCTGTAGGTGGAGAGAATAAAGTATAAATGACGTACTTAAGTTCTCTTTCTATAGCCAGACGCCTTAATCCCAGCAAGGAGTGGACACAAGTGAGTTTCCTCCATGTCATCCCTTCCTCGGCCACCAACTTACCATCTCTCCAACTCACCTCACCCTTCCTCGTATACATCTCTTCCTAAACCCCCAGCTCATCCTCGGCCTACCCCTCCCTCTAACTCCATCCACCTTACACACACACACACACACACACACACACACACACACACACACACACACACACACACACACACACACCGAATCAAACTTGTATCCATTTTCTGCACATGGGCGAACCATCTCAATGTACTTCTTATGTTTTCCAGCACATCCACAGCAACACCACAAAAATCCATCACTTCCTCGAGCTACAGGAGTTAGTGTGAACGCTGCCAGCTCAGAGACGAACTTACTCTAATGAATGAATGAATAAATGAATGAATGAATGAATATTTGAACAATCAAATAAATATGTAAATAAATAAATGTGAACATATTATTATGAAACGTAGATCAGGTCATTTCTAACCCAGTAAATAAACATCAAGGATGAGAAACAATCAACTGGGTAAATAATGCTTAATAGAAAATGCTAAATAATATATATACACAGAAAGCGAAGATGTTGTGTAAGTGAGCCAGACGGGGTTGGCACATGGAAGAGAGTTAAGGGTGAGGGAAAAGGGAATTGCAAGATGGAATGAGGGAACAAGAAGATGGAAGGAGGTTGTGGGTCAGGGAGGTGATGGTTAGGGGGCTACTCTAAGTCCACAGAAAATCAGATGAATTTAGAATTTTATAAGAATATTTCCTAGTCATTTACCCCTACAATCAGATGCATTTTCTGTTTCATTCTGACTCCAGAAAATTATACTCAGCTTTATTCTAGAACTTCAAGGCTGGTAAAGTTAGATACAGCCTTACTTAACCTCTTCACAGCGACGTTAAAGTATGAAAGACTACAGTATTATTCCCTAGTCTACAAAACATTATCGTAGAGGCAAGAATTTATTTTTTCTAGCCTGCAGATCATATCAGTCCCAAGGGCAACGCATTTATACGGGGCTTAAAGATGGTTAAAGGTAATGGTGAAAGGTTTTAGACAAGGCTTAATATAATAGTCATGCTTAATGGAACAGAAAATGGAAAAGAAGGGGGAATGTTGGCTATTAAGTTTGGAGGCGTGGAGAAGTGTCTTAACCCTTTCAGTAATGTGACAATTTTTTTTCACGTTGCTTCTGTCTTCAGATTTTATGACGACTAGGAGAGCGCCCTGTGAGTGAGTAGGTTGATAATGGCAATATCAATATGTTTATCTGCGTCTATACATTTTATATCTATACCTATCTGTATCTGTACATCCTTATCCATCCACCTATTGTATCTGTTTATTTTTATCTATCTGTCTGTGTCTGTCTGTCTAGCTGTCTTTATATATCTATATCTATTGCTATCTATCTACGAGTATATTTATTAATTTTATTTATGTTGTAACCTAATTAGTATGATGACGTCTTTTTTTTATTTAACCTTGCTGTCACCTGAAGGTTTTATTGATATCTGACAACATCCCTTTGTTAATGAAGGAGTTCAATTAGGTTACATCCAATTCTTCGGAAAAGTCTCTGCTCATCTTAATTCATTTGTCTACCAGTGACAAGAACGTAAAAAAAAATAAAAATGTCTAAGAAAAGTAATCGTAGCATTTAGAGGAATGTAAAATGAAAGGAGGAGGAAATTATGATTATTAATTTAGCCAGCGAGGAGAATTGTTTTAAACAGGCGCAGGATTATGCCTGAAATGGGTGTTTCATTTGAGAGGTCTTGTGTGTGTGTGTGTGTGTGTGTGTGTGTGTGTGTGTGTGTGTGTGTGTGAGAGAGAGAGAGAGAGAGAGAGAGAGAGAGAGAGAGAGAGAGAGAGAGAGAGGATTATGCCTGAAATGGGTGTTTCATTTGAGAGGTCTTGTGTGTGTGTGTGTGTGTGTGTGTGTGTGTGTGTGTGTGAGAGAGAGAGAGAGAGAGAGAGAGAGAGAGAGAGAGAGAGAGAGAGAGAGAGAGAGAGAGAGGTCCTTGTCTTAAAGGAGTTAAAACCATCCCCCTTTCCTTCCTCTTCATCCTTTTCATCCTTGCCATCTCCCTTCTATACCTCTCATCACCTCCCATCCATCTCCCCGGTACCACCCCCTGCTTCCTCAGTTCTCTTATCCACTTCAGCCGGAGGACGTCTCTGATAATATGTTCTTGCAATCTTTAGACAGTTTGATTCAACAATCTGTATTTAATTCCATCTGCTCCATTCCTTCTTTTACACCTCTCAACCCTTCTAATCTCCCATTCACCTCACCTCACCTCACAGCCATCTTAACCACCAGTACTCCTTCCTATCCTTTCCTAGTAAACCCCCAATCCTCCATCTTCTTTTCTTTTTATCCCCTATCCAGCATCCCCCACACGTCCTTCACCACTGTCTTTACCTTTTCCAACACTTCAAACCCTCCCCTTCACTTCACTCCCTCCCTCTTATCTTACTCCTCCCTCCCCGTTCTCTCCGCCTCATCCCCTCTCTTTCCCCAAATTCTGCAAACTCCCACCCACCTCCTTGCCTCCTCTCTCCACTGGGAAGTATGCATAATGAGTATTAATCCCCTCGGACTCCTGCATCTTCCTTTAATGAAGCAGAGTGAGCTTGAGTCCACAATTAACTCTGGGTTAGAGGTGACTTGGGTAAGGGCATTAGGTTAGATCTGAGTGAATTTTATCAAGAGAAACTGGAGAGGAAATATATATTTTTGCTGTCTAAATGTACTAATTACAGTCGTCCCACTTCTTCCACGGGAAAAGGATCAGAAAGATGATTATGATGTCGATTACTCTTGGTATGACCTTACTCGTCACCCATTATACTCGGATGCCTTGTTTTCTTCACGCTCATTCTTGTGGAGACTGCAGTATCTCTTTTTCTAAATGATCTCAGAGGTCAGACATGCTGTGCTGCTTCCTTGCTTTGTTCAATCCTGCTTAGCTGCGGATCCTGCATGAGTTTCATTCTTGCCACTGTGGAGCACAGCTCATTTATTTAAATGGATGGAGTCAAAAGGCATTTCGTCTAATTAATATCTCAATGAATAAAAGATTCCCTTTGGTATCTTTGTATACATCGTAGTGTTATATCACTCTGTCATTACCTACGCTTTTATACCACCAACTGTTCTTCTAAACTCTCTGACTGTTTGTTCTTCCATTAAGGAGGGCATGCAACACCCGTCCATCCATGACCAGAGCTAATCCGTCAAGAACACTTCCGGTCATCTCTGGACCAGTAATATTCCTTTTTTTTTTTTTCTTTTTTTCTTTTCTTTTTTTTCCCTCGATCCACGACCTCAAATCTTCTCAACCCAGTACAAGCTCATGCATCTCAAAGTGAACGAATTAGATTTTTTGAAGACTTCCAGCCTCTAATTACATCAGTATTACAGAAAATACGTGTGTATTTTCAACTCTCAGTGACCCACTGTCAGCTATGTAAACCTGTCTGCGTCTACTAGAACAGAATACAAGATGTGTCCTGATCATGAGAGAATCAAAGGAGGCAGTGTTAAAGACTCTATGACTTACTTTGAGCTTCATAAAATTCATTTTAGCTGCAGTGGAATACCAGAGCTGTGGCAATGAAGAACGCCAAGATGAGAATAAATGAAGGTATTGTGCGCCATAAAACCCCTGAAACCTGATAAAGTAATTTATGTTTCATTCTTGATTCTCAGGGACGAAGTAAAGCGCCCTACATATAACAAAAGGTTACGAAAGACTATTTGTAGCTCCTACATTTCACAAAATTTCTCCTTAGCTGAAGAATATCCGTCTACAGAGAAAGTAAGAACAACAATGAAAGGAGTCCAGTTCCAAAAGTCTCTCCTGAGCAAAACATAAATCTTTGGACACAACAATAATAATATATTTAAAACATAATCGTACTGCATGGTTAAAGTGGTGTATTACTGTAGTGCGTAATATTCAAGGGTAACATCATTTGGGAAGAATAGTACTCAAAATGCCCTTATTATGTATCTTTACTACCTTGAAATGAAGGATGGCTTGGGAAGGGGGGGGGGGATTTATGAACGGCAGGGGATGGGGATTGTATGCAAAGGAAAACCCCTATTTGAAAGAATGGTTTTACATTAAAAATTAAGTTATTAGGGCTTATATGAAAGGAAAGGGAGGGAAAGAACTTACAGTATATGAGAGGAAGGGAGGTTTATACAACAAGGATGGGGCTACATGAAAGGGGGAGCTTATATGAAAAGAAGAAAATTATATGTAAGGGAAAGGGGCTTATATGAAAGGGAGGGACTTACTTGAAAAGGAACTGGGTTTAAATAAATGGGAAGGGTTTATATGAAACGAAGAGGGCTTAAATGAAAGACATTGTGCTTAATAACTTGACGGGAGAGGGCGTGGATGGAACAATGAAGGCTTGTATAAAGAGGAGCAGGCTCATCTGAAAGGAAGAGGACTTATATAAAAGAGACGGAGCTTATAAGAATTGGAGGAAGCTTCTATGAAAGAGTGTGATTCGTTTGTTAGTTCGTTTACAAGGCAACAACATGCGTCGGCCTTGGTCACCCTATGGCGGGTCTCCACACTGCTCGATCTCTAGCAGCCTCTCTACTAAGTCCTTTATCCCTGAGGTCTTGCAACTCTTCCCTCAAAGTTCACACCTTTCACCCTCTACATCTAGTTACCGTACTCTATCCTTTCCACATGCTTAAACCATCTCAGTCTACCCCTTCCCATCATAACACATAAATTCAAGTCCCATTTTTCTCCTCAACTCTCTTTCGCAGTCCTAACCTCCCCCTCCCCCCACCTTTAGGTCTCTCACTGAAGGACGCACTACACATCCATCTAATCATTATCATCTCTGTCCGTGTGAGCCTTCGATTATCCTCTTCCTTTACTGACCAAGTCTCTGCCGTACAGCATTACACTCATACATGCGGCATACAATGACCCTTTAGCACTGAGGGAGAGCCCTAACAATGTCAGGGGCGGGAAACAACTTCCTTAACTTCTTCCAACCACTCTGTATCCTAGCCACTGAACAAGCTTCAGTCCTTCCTCCTGCATATATCATGTTCCCTAAATAACAAAACTCTCTCACACATTCAAGAGACTTTCCAGCAAGCCAACCTTTTCACACCTCTCAGTCTGTGCATGCTCTCAACTATTTTTTTTTTATGTGAGGAAGAAGGAACCAAAGGTCATGAGCCCGCAAAACTGTTCCTTCCAAGAGAAAAACAAAATACAAGAGAAAGCCAAATTCAAGATCCATTCATTTCGAGATGCCTGGACACACTGCGTTTGAAAGACTGGAGATCATAGGAAGCAGGAAATACAGACAGAGGGAGACAGTTCCAGAGTTGACCTGTTGCATAAATGAAGGACTGGAAGTAACGATTAACTCTTGCATTAGAGAGTTGGACATAAAAGGGGTGAGAGTTTGCTGCTAGACGGGTGCTACGCGCCCGTCGTAGAAGTGGAGGAATGCATGCAGATAGTTCAGAGGAACAGTGACCATTGATGTAGCGATAGAAAAGAGATAAAGATGCAACACTGCGGCGAAGAGACAGAGGTTGAAGGGAGTTAGTAAGAGGGGGAGAGTTAATGAGACGAAAAGCATTTGACTCCACCCTATTGAGAAGAGCTGTATGTGGGGAGCCTCCCCACACATGAGAGTTGTACTCCACACAGGGGCGGATAAAACCCCTGTATACAGTCAACAATTGTGCAGGGGCAAAGAAGGAACGAAGTCGGCTTAGCACACCCAATCTCTTGAAAGCAGATTTTACAAGAGATGTAATATGATCTTTCCAAGACAAGTCCCGAGTAAATGAAACCCCAAGCATGTTCAAGGATGATGCAGGATTAAGTTGAGTATTATTAAACATAAGTGGGTATACCTGTGGAAGATTTTGTCGGGTTGTTAGGTGCAAAAACTGAGTCTTTGATGCATTAAAAACAACCAGATTATTTTTACCCCAGTCAGAGATACGAGCCAAGTCAGACATTAGGTGTGCCATAGCCTCATCCCTTGCCTGTTGAAGTAACTGCTGAGATGGACGTTGTGGGAATCAAATGGAAAGGTGAAGGGTGGAGTCATCAGCGTACAAGTGGATAGGGTTAGATGTACAGCTTAGAAGGTCATTGATGAATAAAAGGAAGAGAGTTGGTGATAGGACAGAGCCCTGAGGAACACCACTGTTAATAGATCTAGGAGAAGAACGATAGCCGTCTACAACAGCGGCTACAGAACGACCAGAAAGGAAGCTAGAGATGAAGGCACGGAGAGAAGGATAGAAACCGTAAGAGGGCAGTTTGGAAATTCAAGATTTATGCCAGACTCGATCGAAAGCCTTTGAGATGTCAAGTGCAATGGCAAAGCTTTCGCCAAAGTCCCGAAAGGAGGATGACCAGGAGTCTGAAAGGTAGGTGAGAAGATCGCCTGTGGAGCGTCCCTGACGGAACCCATACTGATGATCAGAAAGAAGGTTGTGATAGGAAAGATGCTTCAAAATTTTTCTATTAAGAATAGACTCAATAACTTTTGAGATGGAGGATGTTAAAGCAACTGGGCGATACGGTAGTTAGAGGGTTGGGAATGGTCACCCTTCTTTGGGACTGGCTGAATGAGAGCAAACTTCCAGCAAGAAGGAAAGGTACAAGTTGACAGACAAAGGCGAAAGAGTTTGCCTAGGCAGGGTGTAAGCACAGAAGCACAGTTCTTGAGAACAACATGAGGGACTCCATCAGGCCCATATGCCTTATTAGTACTGAGGCCAGCAATGGCAGAAAATACATCAGCTGAAGAAATTTTAATGTTAGCCATGAGGAAGTCAGAGGGGGGAAGTGATGGAGGACCAGCACCGGAATCGTCTAAGGTGGAATTGGAGGAGAAAGTCTGAGCGAAGAGATCTGCTTTATCAGTAGAAGAAATAGCTACAGAGCCATCAGAGTAGAAAAGAGGAGGGAAGGATGATGAGGTAAAGTTGTTAGAAAGGTTTTTGGCGAGGTGCCAGGAGTGGGAAGAGTTCGAGTTGGAGAGCTGAGAGCATTTTGTACGGATGAAATTATTTTAAGCAGAGTGAAGAACAGACTTAGCACGATTTAAGCACGATCCGGGCAGAAATGTATAAAAGATGTGATTCAGGGGTGGGTTGGCTCCAGTACCTTTTATAGGTCCTCTCCTTGTTGCGGACAGCATTAGAACAAGCGTGATTAAACCAAGGCTTTCTTGTGTTAGTCAAAGGATATGAGAAAGGAATGTATGCTTCCATGCCCGAGAGAATAACCTCCGTAATGAGCAAGACACACCCAGATGGCTCCCGGCCATGAAAGCAATAATCATTCCAGGGAAAATCAAAGAAGTACTGCCTGAGGGCCTCCCATTCCGCAGCTCCAAAGTGCCAGAGACGACGTTTTTTTGGAGGGTCCGCAGGCTGTACCAGAGCGATAGGACAGGTTAAGATGATAACGTTGTGATCGGAGGAGCCCAACGGAGAGAAAAGATTAACAGTGTAAGCAGAAGGATTAGTTGTAAGGAAGAGATCAAGTATGTTGGAGCTCTCTCCAAGGCGGTCAGGGATACGGGTAGGGTGCTGTACAAACTGCTCTAGGTCATTAAAGATAGAAAAGGTGTAGGCTTGTTCACCAGGTGGATCAGTGAAAGGAGAGGAGAGCCAAAGGTGGTGGTGAATATTGAAATCTCCAAGAATGGAGATTTCAGAGAAAGGAGAGATGGATAGAATGTGTTCCATCGTAGAAGTAAGATAGTCAAAGAATTTTTGATAGTCAGTAGAATTAGGAGATAAGTAAACAGCACAGATATATTTAGTCAGAGAATGACAGGAAAGCCGAAGCCAGAGTGTAGAGAATTCAGAAGAATCGAGTTCAGGAACACGAGAGCAAGATAAGTCGTTGCGTATATATACACAACAGCCACCTTTGGCTTTGAAATGAGTATAGAGAAAGTAGGAGGATACAGAAAAGGGTTTGCTGTCAGTTGCCTCAGACAGCTGAGTCTCAGTTAGGAAAAGAAGGTGAGGTTTAGAGAAGGAGAGGTGGTGCTCAACAGAGTGAAAGTTAGAGGAAAGGCCACGAATGTTGCAGAAATGAAGAAGAAGAGAGTCAGACAGTGGTTCCAGGCACCTTGAGTCGTCACCGGGAGAGGGGCTGAAGGTGGGGGCATTTATGGTCCCCCCCCCCTGGGGACTCCGGGGCTATGTTATTCGACTCCATTTTGAAAATTTTGAAAAGGAAGTGTGGTGTGTACTGTGCATGTAGTTTGGTGTTGATAGTTGGAGAAACTTGTATTGGAGAGCATGCTGGTCTACTCTCTGCGTTACTGAGACACTGAAAAAGTTCAGCAAAGGGGGATGGTCGGGACCTAGTCCCGAGGGCTGATGAAACGGGAGCTCCAGCTCTCCCTGTCATCAGCTTTCCATCCACCTTGGGAGTACTGCCCACACACGAAATGAAGATTATTTCGCAACCTACCTCTAATACCATTACATCTCTTATCCACCCACTTTTCACAAATACTGCACAAGATTGGCCTACTTCCCACACCCTTGTGGTCCACAGCACGTATGGCTATACTCCCTCTGCTTTGACAGTACAGTCTGCAGCTCTGAACACCATCACTTTTGTGTTATCCGCTTTTACTCTCAAACTCTTGTACCCCACTCCACCTCTCCACTTCCTAAGTCTTTCAATCGCCACCTTTTCATTATCTGCGATCAACGCCAAGTACCTGTAATCAGCATACAACACATCCCATGCGAGTTCAGCTCTGAAGTCACGAGAAAAGTTCAAGCACCATGATAACAATACAGGTCTTATAACTGACCCTTGCTGCACGCCAACATTCACGAAATTTCATCGCTAAAACCTCCTTTCACTCTCACCTGAGTGAGAACACCCTCGTACATTGCCATTACTACTCTACCCAGCCAATCCTCATTCCCAAGCTTTCTCATTGCCTACTTCACTACCTCCCTAGGGACTCTTTCAATGGTCTTCTCCAAATCAAGGGACTCAAAGTACAAAGTACAACTACTGTATTACTTTCTTCCTATTTGTCCAGAAGCTGTCGGACAATAAACATCACATCAATGGTCCCATTGCCTTGCTAAAACCCAAATAGAATCTTATCAATATTCAATCTTTCCCTTATCATACCTTCCAGGACTCTCCATTACCTTCATTATCGTGTCCAATAGGTTTATGCCCCTATAATTTCCTCTTGTATGAAAGGAAGGAATTTCTATGAAAGAATGTGATGCTTATATGAAAGGGAGAGGTTTTTATGAAAGGAAAGGACTTGCATGAAAGAGAAGAGCTTATATGAAAGGGAGGGGATTTATATGAATGGAAGGGGATTATATGAATGAGAAGGGTTGATATGAAAGGCAGGGGATTTATGTGAAAGGCAGGGGATTTATATGAAAGTCAGGGGATTTATATGAAAAACAGAGGACTTCTATGAAGGGGAGGGGAGTGTATGAAAGGGATGGACTTATGTGAAGGGAAGGGTTTATATGAAACGGAGGGGCTTATATGAAATGGAACGGGTTTATATGAAAGAGGGGCTTATATGATAGCTAGGGGGCTGATATGATAGGAAGAAGGCCAATGTTAGAGGGAAGGAATTTATGTGAAGGGAAGGAGGTTTGCATGAAAGAGATGTGTCTTATATGAAAAGTTCAGTAAAGGGCTTATGTGAAAGGGAAGGGCTTATATGAGAGGGAGGGGGGGGGTATTATGAAAGTGAGGGGGCTAATATGAAGGAATGGGATCTTATATGAAAATGGGGGCTGCTATAATAGGGTGTGATTCTTTTGTTTGTTTGTAAAAGCTCCAACATGTTTGCATGCATCTGCCTTGGTCACCTAATGGCGGCTCTCCACGCTGGTCGATCTCTGGCAGCCTCTCTGTTCAGTCTCCCATCCTTGAGGTCACATTTTACGACCGAGTGCCAGGTCTTTCTCGGTCTGCCTCTTGCAACGCTACCCTCAACGTTCGCACCTCTCTCTTAATTGTCATCCTCTACCCTCTAAACATGCCCAAGCCATCCCAGTCTTTCTTTTCATCACAACGCAGATGCATTCAAGTTCCACCTTTCCTTCCAACTTTTCAAGCGCAATCCTAACCCCTTAGGGCCTATCATTCAAGGACGCATTACACATTCTTCTATCCAGTATCACTTCTGTTCGTTTGAGCCTACGAGTATCCTCTTCCTTTACTGTCCAAGTCTCACTGCCGTACAGCATTACACTCATAACACATGCTGCATACAGGGATCCCTTAGCACTGAGGGAGAGACCTCACAATTTTAGGAGAGACAACAGCTCCTACTTTTCCAACCACTCCGTATCCTAGCCAAAGAGCCCCACCTCCAGCACACGTCATGTCCCCCCAAAAACAACACTCCTCCACACACTCAAAATACTCGAGCACGGTCAATCCTTTCCCGTCTCACTGTCCGTGAAAGCTCTCCCCTACACACAGCACACAAGGATTCAGCATTATTTTGCAGCCTACCTCTAATACCGGTACACCTCTTACACACCCACTGATCACAAACACTGCACACAATGGGGTTACTTCGTACACTCTTGTGGCAAATGGATGGGGACCAACCAACTTTGTCCCTTTTAGTGCTAGTAAAACCAAATATATCCAATTTACTATTAGACAGATATTGCCAGATTCGTATATTACCTTCAATGCTACTAATCTTCCCATCTCCAGAAGTATTGAAATTCTCGGCGTCTCACTTAACAATGCCCTCAGCTGGACCGCTCATGTCAGACCAGTTGCTAAAACTTCCCCAAAGAAACTTGGATTATTGTACAGAGTCCGCAACTTGTTCACTGATGAGCAGTTAGCTATAATTCATAAGAGACATGTGCGCTCTCAGCTTGAGTATTGCTCACCCTTGTGGAATGGATGTGGAGAGGTTGCATTAAAACAAATAGACAACATTCAGAACAATGCTGTTGCAATTATTAATAACCCTGCAATTATAAATAATCTACCTCCCCTACAAATAAGAAGGAATATTGCCTCCCTTGCATTATTTTACAGATATTTTTATGGCAAATGCTTAGACGAAGTTGCGTCGATTATGCCACCTCTCCATGCCTTCCTTCGTGCTACACAGGCATCTGGTAGCGCTCATGACTGGAATGTCACCCAGCCATATCGTAGAACTTCTACCTATCAGAATTCTTTCATTCCCTGAACTGCATCTGTCTGGAACTCGCTTCCCCAGAGTTGTTTCCCTCCAAACGTCAACCTACAGCGGGTCAAGTCCAACTGTTACTGGTATTTTATGAATGGAGAACACCAGTCACCTAGTGCGTGGATTATTTTTTTTATTCATTTGTTTTTCCTCCCCTTGTTCTGCTATAAAAAAAAAAAAAATGCACATTGTCACACTCCCTCTGTTTTGACAGTGCCGCCACCAGTTCTGCGTGTCATCACTTTTGTTTTATCCGCGTTTACTCTCAGACTCTTGTACCCCATTCCACTTATCCACTTTCCAAATCTTTCCTCCGCCACCCTTCCATTACCAGCGACGAACACCAAATCATCAGCATACAAAACCTTCCATGGGAATCCAGTTCCGAAGTCACGTGAGACAGCTTCAAGCCCTATGATAAACAGTAAGGGTCTGAAAACTGACCCTTGATGCACGCCAATATTCGTCGCTAAAACCCCCGTTCATTCTCACCTGGGTGGGAGCACCCTCGTATGTTGCCATTACCACTTTAAGCAGCCACTCCTCTATTGCAGCCTTTATCTTTTTCCACTTCACCACCTCCATAGGAACTCAGTCAAAGGCCTTATTCAGATCCACAAAGTACACCTCTCACTTCCTTCCTAAATATTTTTCCTGAAGCTGTCGGACAATGAATATCGCATCACTGGTCCGTTTGCCTCGCATAAAGCCTAACTGCATCGCATCAATATTCACTCCTTCCCCTACCATAACTTGCAGGACTCTCTCCATTACCTTCATAATCTTGTCCAATAATTTTGTGCCTCTGTAATTTCCTTTTGCGAGGGCATCATCATTCCCTTTATGATGTTCATATGAAAGGAAGAATTCTTTTATATAAGGAAGGGGGTCTTATATGATTGAGGAGAGGCTTATATGAAAGAGAGAAGCCTATTATGAAAGGCTGTGGTTTATATTAAAGGAAGGAGCTAATATGAAAGGGAGGGGATTTACATGAAATGGAAGGGGATGGCATGATAGGGAGATGCTTATAAGAAGGGGAGAGGTTTACATGAAAGGGAGGGGATTTACAGGAAACGGAGGGGGTTTTATGCTAGGAAGGAGGTTTATGGGAAAGGGAGGAGGTTTTATGAAAGGGAGAGGGCATATATGAAAGGGAGGGGGTTTGTAAAAATAAGAAGGATTTGTATGAAAGGGAGGTGTTACATGAACGGGACGGGGTTCTGTGAAAGGGAGAAGGTTATAGGAAAGGGAGGAGGATATTTGAAAGGGAGGGCTTTATACAAAAATGGGGTAGGGTACAAAGGGAGTGCCAGATGGAGAGATCAGAGATGTTCCGTTTACTGTAATTTTGTCTGTCTGTCTGTCTGTCTGTCTGTCTGTCTCTCTCTCTCTCACACACACACACACACACACACACACACACACACACACACACACACACACACACACACACACACACACACACACCACAAGCCCCCTGACATAATTAATGGTTAATTTAGACCTTGTGTGTTCTAAGATGCCAGACTGTGTGGGAATGGGATCCTGTTTGTCACATTAATCTGTCTGTTTCTCTGTCTGTCTGTCTGTTCGTCTAATAAGGTGGGCAGAAGAGTACAGTATATTCTAAGTGTTGCTGTATTAGAACATTATACGAGGTGAAGATATTTTCCAACTGATATTCAAATACTTTACCTCTGAATCCGAGTAATTTGTTTGCGCTCTTGGTAGGGTGTGGTAGGATGAAGCTGAGGAAGTGTGAGTTAAGATGTAAGTCTGTAATTGGTACGGTGTAATGAGAGAAGTGCAGCTAAGAGTTTGTGAATTTAGTCTGTTGGGAAGGTGCCACTAGTGGTTTGATATGGTGCTATGGCGATAAGAAGGAGGTGGGGGTTGTGTGAGCTTGAGTGTGTTCGGAAAGTGGAAGTTTATACTTGGTAAGGTATGGTAGGGTGAGAAAGAAGGTAAAGGCTACGAAGGCTTGTTGTGCATGGGATGAAATTATGTATGTTAGGTGTGTGTGTGTGTGTGTGTGTGTGTGTGTGTGTGTGTGTGTGTGTGTGTGTGTGTGTGTGTGTGTAAAACTGTCTTGCCTTTGTATGCTTTGTGTTGATGGCATTAGATTGTCTTTTGTGTGGCGAGGATGAGATCACCAAACATTTCCAGTCCCTGTACACTGGAACTCATCCTCAACCCTTCCCGACTTCACTTCCTGCTCACATTCACCCCACCCTCACATCCCCAACCCTTCCCCACTTCACTTCCTGCTCACATTCACCCCACCCTCACATCCCCAACCCTTCCCCACTTCACTTCCTGCTCACATTCACCCCACCCTCACATCCCCAATCCTTCCCCACTTCACTTCCTGCTCACATTCACCCCACCCTCACATCCCCAACCCTTCCCCATTTCACTTCCTGCTCACATTCACCCCACCCTCAGATCCCCAACCCTTCCCCACTTCACTTCCTGCTCACATTCACCCCACCCTCACACTGGCCATTATCAAAACCAACAATGTCCACCGCTCGGCCAATTTCGGAAACCCTTATTTGGCCAAACCTCAAACTGAACTGGACCTTCCACTGTGGCGGTGGGTGGACGCGAAGGGGATAAGCAAGGAGAACAGCAGCAGGCATGGGAGAGAGAGAGAGAGAGAGAGAGAGAGAGAGTGCACTTGGGGACCTGGATGTAAACCAATCACTGCATCGTATTCTTGGGGAAGACTGTGATCGTTTGCCTTCTTGGCCCTTGTGCAGTTGATAGGCATTCATCTCAAACCTTAAAATTTATTCTTCCAGCTTCTGAGGAACGTTAGAATGAACTGGTCAAACAATTATTATTCTTAACTAATGTGCGTCTGTCGTTTTGCCTTCTTGGCGGTTATACAGGCTGGCCCGTAAACAGCGCTTTGCTAGGAACTCACCTGGGGCATCTGTGTGGCGGGGACGGCTCAGGTGCGTGGGTGTGGTAGTGGCAGTAGGAAACGAATAAATACTGCACGGCAGATATTGACATCGCTGACTAAGCCGCCCCCGGAACACACAAAAAATTGCCTGACAGAGTGCAAGAGAAGCGTTACATATGGACCATCCTGTATAACTATACCGGAAAAAATACTCTTTTTGTTTACTGTGCTTAATCCTTTACTTGGTTTTGGCGTCTATCGATGGACACATAGACTTTTATTTTACGGTAAACATATGCCTCATCTGAGGCAGTAAAATCACGTTACCAAATCAGTCCTTCTTCCTGATAGTCTGTTGTATTTTTCATATTATTTCTGAGGTGGTAAATGAACGTTTCATGCGAAATTTATTTTTCCGTTGTTTTTAGCTATGTTCCGCTGGTTCAACTCGTTTGATTTGTCAAGCGTAATGGCGGAAGGGGTGGAAGGGACTGTCCAATTGTTTACCTAAACCTAACCTAACCTAGCTTAACTGTGAGTCATAATGTAACCTAATCTAAAATAATCTAATGTAACCTAACCTAACCTAACCTAGCATCCAGTTGAGTAGTCGGGAAAGGAAATCCAGCTTTCAGTACGGTGAACCAGATTCTTCCATGACCATAACGCTGTAAACAAACAACCAGCTTAAAGAAAGTTATGATAAAAAAAGTGGAAAATTTTTCAGCAGGAAAAAGTAATTTACCACCCTGAAAACAGTCTGAAAAATACAGAAAACAAACAGAAGGAAAATGAACTGAATTGGTAGGATTCTTCCACTGCCACAAATAAAGCGTACATTCATTTTTACTCCTTACTGTTGCTTTTATTTGCATTTAGGGAGAAATTTGGAGGAAAATATACGTAAACCTCTGTTCAGTTTTCAAAGAAAATAAATAAACAAAATCTGCTATTGGTAATATGTTTTCAAAGACCGAGTTAAAAAAAATCTTGCAAGTGAGCCGCCAGAAATGAGAAACAAATCAACAGCTGCAAGCTGCGTTGGGAGCAAAATATCAATTGTGCTGGCACGTGTCTGAAGCCAGGATATTGAGGCGGAATATCGCAAATGGAAGCGACCAGAAAGAGTGCGTCCAGCGGGGGAGAGGGGGAGGGGAGAAGGACATGTATATTCTGAACTAATAGGGCCGTATTCTGAGTGGAGCGGGATATTTCGTAACACCTCATCTCTAGCGATTTATTCTGCTCACGAAACTGTCTACTTGTATGTTATTAATGCAAACTATGTAGATTCTTAAAAAAATATACAAAAGACAACTGAATGATAAAGTGCAACAAGAAAAATAAACTGCTACGGAGGAGGAGCTACGAAGCCTCCTATTCAACTTGGAATAGGGTCCTTAGCTATTTTTGACTGGGGGGGGGGGAGGCGGTGGTGCTGTCGGAAGCACAATCGGCCCGCAACCGAAAAGTATCGGGTTCGATTCCTGAGTCTGTTATGAGATCTTTGGGCAAGGTCTTCTTTACCCCTGCCTGTCCGTATCCAGAACTGAAGTAGGGATCTGGACTGTAAACTAGGCGGTGGTGCTGTCGGAAACACAATCGGCCCGCAACCGAAAAGTATCGGGTTCGATTCCTGAGTCTGTTATGAGATCTTTGGGCAAGGTCTTCTTTACCCCTGCCTGTCCGTATCCAGAACTGAAGTAGGGATCTGGACTGTAAACTAGACGGTTACAAGTTAATTGTATTGCTGAGAGTAACATGAGCTGTGAGTGTATTGCTTTTACCAGTAACCCTTTCATGGCTGAGACAACTCTAGTACTGTACCCTAACCACCACCAGACGCTTTTGTTCAGGTAAGAGTGAACATGGGAGCCTGAGAGTGTTAATAACATCATGTCTTAGTCTTGTGAATGGCAGCAGGACATCCACAGCCTCGGGTCAAAAAAAGGAGTATAGAGTTTCACCTCCTTCTACCACAACGTCTCCTCCTTCCTGTCTAGTCACACGTGCCCGAAGATTTACTGCTACTAACACCCAGGCGCCTGCGACTCACTTTCAGCTTAACCAAATCGTCTGGAATTAGCCCTAATAGAAAACCTGAGTTGTCCCGACCATGTAAGGGATAATGATAACAATACTCTGCGGCTCCTTCAACTTACAGTCAGATGAATAAAATCGTCTGGTGTCATCTGGAATAGAGTATTAGTTCTTTCCAGACCATGAAAGTATTAACCACTTCACTGCGATGAGGTACTTTTGTATATTATTTTTGTTACTGCCATTTACTCCGACGCCTTCTCGCAGTGACACCGATATAACAGGCCGTCTCAACTGCCTGGTTATACAAAGGTCCCTCAATCCCCTCTCCATTCCCCGAGAGAAGGATCATGGACTGCAGAAAATGGGTAACTTCAGCCTGCAGTTCGCCGGGTTGACATTCAGATGAATCTGGGGTTGCAACTATTACTGTTACTCCGACGAAGTGTTTGCATTATTCTTGTCACTACCGGACAGTTTCCTTTCAGCTTAATGAAGGACTTATCAAACCGCATCGGTTTTGATACAGCAGTCATTAACCTTTTCATTATAAGACGTCTCACACTGATAATAATTATTCAGGGGTAATTAGAATAAACTAAAATAATGCGTCATCGTGGGGAAGGAAACAGAAGCGCTTTCACACTCGGTGCATTTTGTTATGATGGGAACCAACTAAACCTTCACTCCATTGTTTCCACTTCCACAGTCACCTCTGGCAGTGATGTTGGTGTGTGGATGAACCATTAACATGAACATTGTTAGAAGGGTTACCATGGAATCTTTAACAAGTGTCATACATCCCCAAATAAGCTTACCATGTTGACGATTGTTGTCGTGAGGATGCAGACAGAACAACCGTGCAAGCGATCCTCAAGTCGATGTCGGATTTTCTGTTTGTGTACTCTGCCTTTGCGCTAAATGCAAAATACTTTTCTGAAAGTTGCCAAAAAGGGGAGAGAAAGAGGCGTAAAGGCAGTGTGATGAGGGCGGCACAGGTAGTTGGGAAAAGTTGGCCTACTATTTCACTAAGGTTACCTAACACCTAGGGCATGTCTATCTGCCACAGAAAAAGATAGGAAAGCAAGAAAGAGGGGAGGGTTGAGACTGTGGAGAGAGAGAGAGGGGATGAAGAGGTATGAATGGGAGTGGGAGAGGGAGTGGGAGTGATTAAGGGGAAAGTGAGGTGGGAGATGGAGCGAAGGATAAGAGGGAGGGTCTGTCACTTTCCTCCCCAACGCATCATACAGAGAATCATACGAGTATATGCGCAGAAAAACACACCAGGCGTTTCTCAGCTTAGGGATAATAGCCAGGTGACGAAAGTGGGAGTACAGGTGATACTGAGGCAAAGTTTGGTTTCCAACAGTACAAATATTATGAAGTGAAGGTGATAGGGTGCTATCCCACGGGGATAGTATGAACACCTGCACTACGGGAGGCGAAATTTTAGTTGTATTCTCCCTTTTTTCAGACGGTTTTATTGAGTTCAGCAGATAATTTTTGAACTCTGAGGTGAGTTACAGCCTTTATTAGCTCCTTCAATACTAGGAAGCTTATTTATGCTGAGTAAACTATCAGGATGCAAAAATAAATCATTAAAAATATGCCATCGGAGTGAAAAGACTAACCTCATCATACCCGCTAACGTAGAGACAGAGGGACAAATATCTTCCCGAAGTTTGACGAACACATAGGGGAAAAATCGAACCATATGAAACACGCACTAGTGGAAATAGGGTTTTATTTTTTTTTATTTTATTTTTTTTTTTTTTGACAAGTGGGAAGATACTCGTATCCCTGTCTGTACTTTTCCCCATATTATAGTCAGTGCACGAGAACCCCCTGGTAGTGAAGGGGTTAATGAAGGCTGCATCTAACCCTTCCTGTTCCTAAAATCTTTCCTAAGCTGAATAAAATCGTCTGAGGTTGGCAAGAATGAAATATGTCATTGGACTGAAGGGGCTGCCACTTCAGATTGTCTTATATTTTATTCCTGCTATCTCCAGACGATCTTGTTTTGCTTGAAGGAGATTTATATAACTGGAAGGGTTACATAGAGCCTTCAGTGAGCCCCCCAACACGAGATAGATCCTTCACTACGCTAAATAACACGTCTGGAGGAAGTAGTGCTAAACAAAATTGATATATATTTGTACTGAGGGAAAGTAAAGAAAAGAGTGACATGTAATCAAGATAATGAAGGGAAATGACAAAGGTGAAGGGACGCTGTTGCGAATATAGTATGAGAAAGAAGAAAAAAAAAAATGGATATGTTCCCTAGGATATTATGCTCTTCGGTCTGATAACATTATTTATAAAATTTTGTAAATTCTTGCTAATATCATGCTACTCTATTCAGCTCAGAGGGGATATTTTGTAATGAAAAAGACAATGGTGGCCATATCTAATTTCTGTATTTCAACATGTCTCTCCTAATCTTAATATCATAATGTGGATGAATTTAGAATAGGTTAATATATCACCTCAGTCTAGGCAGGTAATGGAAAGAGTGAAATGTAATCGAGAGTACGTTGGTAAAAAAACAGTGGATAACAGTGTTACGGGAAAAACGGTGAATGGGAAAGAAAATAAAGTGAATATGCTTTCAATAAAATTAACTGCAATAGCCGAGGGAAGTGAACTAACATGAGTTTGATTTATATATATATACTGTATATATATATATATATATATATATATATATATATATATATATATATATATATATATATATATATATATATATATATATATATAGAGAGAGAGAGAGAGAGAGAGAGAGAGAGAGAGAGAGAGAGAGAGAGAGGGGATATGAGTCTCCCTTCAGCCTGAGAACGTATTCGTATTAACTCTCACAGTCCCGTCTTACAGATTCATTACCCCAGTTATCGTCAAATATATATTTTTTTCTATCTGAGAGTAGTAGGATCCTAAGGGTGTTAAGAGTGTTAATGTATATTCTTGCTGTTCTCAGACGATTATCTTGAACCTCAGGGAGACATAATGTAAGTACGCTGAGGGGAGAAATCTTGCAAGAACATGTATGATGAAGGCTACACTTAGCCATTTTCGCGAAGTCTCTCATAAACTGAATGAAATCGTCTTGGATGGACAAGAATAAACTAAAGACGTCATCATGGAGAATGGTCAGTACAGGACATTGAAGATAAGGATGTTATATAAACATAAAGTAGAGGTGATCCTTTCACTCTGATGACGCCCTCTTATCGTTCATTCTCGCGCCCTCCAAGCGATTGATTTACTTAGGAAAGCCGTCATACACAGCCGGTGTATGAAGGCTGTAATTAACACCGGTAGTTCCAAATGCCTCTCCTAAACTGACTAAAATCGTCTTGTACCAGAAGAACACGGTGAATAATCCTTGGATTGATTGGATTAACCACATTACTACGATTATGTAATACTGTACTTGTTAAAGCAAGCAAACGAGACGAGGGAAAACAGAGCATTGGTACACAGTCAAAGTTTGCTCCTCAGGCCAGCGAATGGGTAGGGGTGTAAACTGGGGTAGACTCTAAACGGGGTGTAAATTGGGGTGGACTGTAATTGGGGTGTAAACTGGGGCAGCTTGTAATCGGGGGTGTAAATGGGAGCAGCCTCTAATTGGGTGTAAATTGGGGTAGCCGCTAATCGGGGTGTTAATTGGTGCAGCCCGTAATCGGAGTGTAAATTGGGGCAACCTCTAATCGGGATGTAAATTGGGAAAGCCTGTAATTGGGGTGTAAATTGGAAAAGCCTGTAATTGGAGTGTAAACTGGAAAAGCCTCTAACCGGGGTGTAAATTGGGGCAGCCACTAATCAAGGACGTGAAATGGGGTAGCCTCTAATCGCTTTGTAAATTTGGACAGCCTCTAAGGGGGGGGGGGTGTTAACTGGGGCACTCTCAAATCGGGGGTGTAAATTGGGGCACTCTCAAATCGGGGGTGTAAATTGGGGTAGCCTCTAATCGAGGGTGTAAATTGGGGCAGCGTCGAATCATGTAAGTGTGTGGATATATTGTACTTACAGATATCAATTACATTGTTCTGAATTCCTCATGAAAAGTGCAACCGCCGCACAAACAGTTCCGGCGCGAGTCACAAGCCGTGACGTGCTATTGCATATTTAAGGAAAACAAATAGCAAAATGAAAATCGCTTCAGCCAAAGCAAAATGTGAAAATACATTGGAAACTGTTTGATCATCAGCGCTTAATATAATTCTCGTCAAAAGCTGCTCAATTCAAACACATCCCTCTGGGAAAACTATAAATCATTCAGCACAGGGGATCATCCTTCTAAATAGCTATTGAAGGTTAACTATCTCATCTAGCTCGAAAAGTCGCTCCTATGTCAATAAAATGGTCAGGAGGCGACAGGAACCACATGAAGAAGAGGTCCTCGTGCTGAAGGAGTTCTCCCCAGGAGCATTCACAGAGGCTCTCAATGCGTTCAGCTCGAGGACGTATTTTTCTATTATTCTTGCTACTTCCAGACCATTATACTCTGCTTAGGAGAAATAAGGGTTACATATAACCTTAATTAAGCTCTTCATCAAGAAGGATCTTTGCTCAGCTGAATGGGATAATCTGGAGGTAGCAAGAACAGGTTAAAATAAAGTCGTTGTCATCGTTCTGAACGGGCTATAAATATCTTGAGGCCATTTCAGCTCCCTGACTCTATGCGGCCAAGTTAACATTTTCTGAGCTTTTTACCTCCCTTCTCCAACTCTTGCCATTCTAGCCTCGTTGCCTCTCCACTTGAACCAAACTTGTAGCCCACGTCTCCAGTATTTACAACCTCACTCCCCCTTGACTGCCTGTAAGCTTTGTTCATCACCTCACCCATCCAGCGTTAATGTTAATATCTATGACCCTTTCTTGACCAAATCTTTTCCAAGTTTCCTTCACCACGTATTTTTTGCGGTCGTTTCTCACATTTGCTATATAATAGTTGCTTTTTGCCTTCTCATATCTGCTTTTCCTTTAGGCTTTTCCTTTCTTTTTCTTTATCTCTCCTTTTTGACCGTTTTTCACTTTTCCTACTCGTTTCATCTCCTTTCATTGTGTTCGTTCTACTTGTCTGCTCTTCTTTCAATCTTCTCGTTTCTCTTTGTTCATTGCATTTCTGCTGCTGTTTCTCACTTTTCCTACACTTTCATCACCTCTCTTCTCGCACTTTCCATGTATAGTCATTTACGTATTCATATATGTAATCTCTGTCCACCAATTCACTACACCATAGCTAATATTATACACATGGTCCTTTCTCTTTCTTCTCTTCCTCTTATCGTCCCAGGGTTATCTTCTCTTGCGTAGATTTTTCCCTCTCCTCTCATACCTTCCTCTTGTTCCACTCACCTTTTTTTGTTGTTGTTGTTATTAAGATCTCCACATTCTGTTCCGTTTTTATTTATATTACAGGT
Source organism: Coenobita brevimanus (assembly GCF_032717465.1). Taxonomy (NCBI): domain Eukaryota; kingdom Metazoa; phylum Arthropoda; class Malacostraca; order Decapoda; family Coenobitidae; genus Coenobita; species Coenobita brevimanus. Next base: position 44,517,034 of record NC_137033.1, read on the forward strand.
TTTATTTTTATTTTTTTGAAGGGCGGGGGGAATCTAGAAGGCTGGCATTCCAAGACCGTTGGAAATAGAGACTTGAAATTTTCGGAAGTGATGTATCTTGGTTGCAGGCTTCTTTTGGCTCTTTTTTTTTTTTTTTTCCTAGAACTGGCGCTGTAGTAGCAGCTTATATGTCATTTTCTCGATTTTTTTTCTCCAGCGAAGCAAAAAATACTAAATCAATTGCTTTGATAATGTTCCAGTCCGTAGTCGTCAACATGCATTTGTGCACTTTGGTACTGATACTGAGATCCAATAAATACTTTTTGAGATATTACAGAAAATCTAAATGTCGCCTCGCACCTGAAAGTGATAAATCGAAAAATATTTGGCCGATTTTAACAAAAGTCGGTGGAAATATAGTAGGTCATAAGTGAACACGATGGGATAGTATGAATGACTTGACTTTGATCTCAAGGTCACAGATCATAACCAGTAAAAATTTTTGAGTCATGCAAAAACTCCCTTAATCTAAGGTTTACAATGAAAACAAAAGTATTTTCATCTGTAATGTGGAATTCTTTGAATATTGCTTCAGCAATTTCAGAATTCTAGTTTTTACTTTAGTTTTCTTTTTTCCCTTGTTTCATCTTTTCATCTCATCTCTTGCAAAACTTTCTCATGTTTTGACATTCTGCTTCTCTCTTTAGTGTTGATCTCGCTTCTTTCTCGTCTCTTTCTCTTACTCTGCCCCTTTTTCGTCTTTCTTCTCCTCTTTTCTTCCTCAAATCTTCTCCACTTTCCCCTCCATGCTTTTTTTTTTTTTTTTTTTCCCAGAAAAGCCGAGATATTTCGAACTGCAGAGGCTGCATATAGACTTCATTAATCCCGTCAGCACGATAACGCCTTTATTATTTCTCTTGTTACTGCCAGTTGATTTTATTCACTTTGGAAAGAGTTCTAGTAACGAAGGAGTCAATATTGGGGTTTATTGCTCACGTAGTGCCACTCAGGGATGAGTGAGGCTGGTCACTCTCATCTTAAATGTTAGGACCAACTTGCCTAGCCCCGGGCTCCTACGCTTCTCATGGGGCGACATAGGATTGGATGATGGATGGATGGACTAATTCCTCTAGTTAAAGAATTCCTCTAAGTTGAACAAAACAGTCTGAAGGTAGCAAGACTAAATTACAAAAAGACGTCTACACAGTCACTGTTTTCCCCCAAACACAAGAGGTCTTTTGTACGTTGACCAAAATCGTCTGAATGGGTTTGATGAAGTCTGCTGTGTCCAACCGCACCCAGTTCGAAAAATCTCTCGTAAGCTGAATAAAACCATTCGGATATTGGAGAATATAAAACAAAAGACGTCCTGGGTCTGGAATGGGCTAAAGTTTTCCAGTTTCAAAATTTCTCTCTGTTTTTCCTCCACAGTTCTAACTGCCATGCGAGCTCCATTTCCTCTCTCATCTCTTCAGATTTAAGGTTTCCTTCCCTCCTGTTTTTTTCATTAACTATGGCACTATACATTACATAAACTCTTAATCCTTTTTTCACATTAGTTTTCTACCATGCTCTTTTCATCCTCGTTATTCTGTCAGCTTTGTTCCTTGCCCTCCATTTTTGCCTCATTGTCTTTCTTTCATTTCTCTTACCCATCTTGTTCTGTCTGCTCTCTTAACCCTCTTTACTTTAATTCATTCACTCTTTTTCCTGTATTTTTTTCATCTATTCCTCTCCTCCACCACCACCAAATTCCCTCCACGTCCCCTGCCTTCTCTCCACCTGTGTGCCGTCGCTGCCTCCCCTGTGCAGCATTAGTAAGAGTTGTGTGAGTGTCAGTACGTGATGCCAGGTCGTGATGGCACTGTGACTACCACGCCGCCTGACACTCTCTTCACCTCTCCCCCCCGGCACCTCCACCCCACCTCCTGTCACGCCTACGCTACACCCTGTCTTCGGGTCAGTGGAGCCTTCACTACCTGAGCGACGACTACAGTCGCACGCATTATTCCTCTAGTGTTGGAGAGGGACGCCTTCACGTGGTGGTACAGATGTGACTATAGGGTTTTAGTGCAGTCATTCCCTGAACTCCCTCCTTATCACCCAAAATGAGGATGGTGAACTGCAGGAGGACAACTTCAGCCTGCAGCTTACTAGGTTCAAGCTCCACGTAACCTGAGGCCACAACAGCAGCACAAACACTGCTGCAGTGAGTGTACCTTACTTTAGGTCAGTGGCACTACAGACGATTTTGTTTAGTAGAGAAGAGTCCCGGTAATGAAGCAGTCAGCTTCTTTCCATTCAGTCCCCAAAATAGGTGCATACTTAAAAATTCTTACCACACTATTTACGGACAGTCTGCTAACTTGCCACAGAACCACACCATCTCCCAAGCCAGAAGGAACCACGCAGCCATTACCACAACTACGATGACAGTTTTCCTTTATCACATTACTAGTCATTCCAGCCTGTTTTACGTCAGTGTCGCTACAAAAGATTTGGTTTAGTAGAGAGGAATTGCAGAGATCAAATGGTTAGCTTTCATTCGTCAATACAACGACAACAGACATGCGTATACTTCTCCACAGTATTACTGTCAGTTTGTTGCTTTATGGTTGCACCAACCCCTGTCTCATATCAAAGCCACCCACTACAGATACCACTGTTATATGTATACGGTACTTTACCACACACCACTACCAGCCCACTGCTCCACACCCTGCCCCAAGTTAGAGACCATGCTACCACTAACACCTAACTACAGTCATTCTGATACATTACCACATTACTATTGTCAGTACGCTACTCAACCAATTTTACCACACTCTGCCCCACGTCAGATGTGTTCACACTATTACTGCTTGATTAATACTATATTTTTCCATTATTACCACACAGCTACAGTCACCCTAATGCTTTAATATAGTTCTTTCACATTAACTTGGCCCAGATTTTCGTCCTTCTCCAGCTTGTTTCACGTAGCTCAAAAGCAGAATAAGACAATACTACGGCTCTCCATCCTTTCCATACCATTATTTTATGATTGTTACAATACTCTCGTGTTAATCTGTTGTCACAACTGAGCATTAAGGATGGAAAGCCAGCAATTTTAGGCCAAGTAAGAGTAAACTGGGTATAGGGGGACGACTGCACTGGCATTTATCGCTTTCACTACGAGGGCATATTTTAATCCTTTCTAACGTCAAACGATGTTATTCAGCTTCAAGAAAAATAGGAGAATACATCCACGCTATCATCTTCAACGACATGAGATTTTTGTTATCGTTCATGTTACAATCAAGTAAATTTTCTTCACCTTAGGCGAGACCACTTAGAAGAGAAAACTGTTATCACTTTACATCTCCCTGCTTTACATTTTCGTTTTCCTTTAGTCATTAAGCCTTATTTCCCTTTAAATCTCATTTCGCTATAACATTTCTCAGTTTCCTTGTAAGTCATAATATTTTTCCCTCTCACCACATATTCATTTTTTCCTCTGGTTCTCACAGTGTCTCATCATCTCCTTTACGTCTCACTACATATCACTTTTTTCTTAAGCTCTCCTTATTTAATATCTTTTACTTTACATCTCACTCCTCGTTTGTCCAGTCACCTTCCTTACTAATATTCTCAATTTTACCTACCGCTACATATTCATTTTCCCTCCCCTTTAATTACGTATCACAGGGTGTCTGATTTTTAAGCCTACCAGAACATACTCTAATTATTTCTATTTAGCGCTCAGAACATAACTAGCTATTATCCTCTACATTAGCACTAATTACCCATATTTCCTGCAAGTCTCACTGAATATTACAGTATCCTCTAGCATTAACTGTATAATATATTTACTTTGCCTCTTTACTGCCTATTCATTTTTCCTGTACCAAGCAACTACTCCACTACAACCACACCTCCAACTACCACAACCCACGCACCGTCCAGCCTTCAGGCACCTTAAAGATGTCCTCTATTACGCCTGTTTTCATATACACGCCGCGTCCTCCAGTGAACCACCACCTCTTCGCTACATTCCCCTCTGCATGACATTACCCAGGCAGTCACACGCACGCAATTGCACTCACATGAGGTATTCTAACTGTCGTACAGAATTTTGGGTTTCAGATCAGATACAGGGCAGGAGAATGGCACTGCAGTATAGACATTTTCACATTTCACACTACCGCACTGCACATTGATACCTCATACTGCCACACTTCACACTGCCACTCTCTCTCTCTCTCTCTCTCTCTCTCTCTTACACACACACACACACACACACACACACACACACATATTGATGGGGATGGTTCATGGCCTGGTCGGTTTGGCATTGTTTCATGGTTAGGGGTGGGTTTAAGTGGGTTTGAGCCCACTGAATGCTAATGAATTATTTATGTGAACGCTAACAATGCTGTTTTAATGTTGTCCTGGTACACAAACCGTTATAAAGCTGTGACATTATGCACTAAAATAATATGCTAGTCACGAAGAAGTGCCCTAGTAAAGATGTACACCATTAGTTTTGTCTTTTTCCTCCACTGAACTAAGTGAAACAAGCTGCAATAGTACGGAAATCTGGGTCAAGTTAAGATGAAAGAAATATAATTATACTCCTTTACGCTAACCTGAGCCAGATAGTCGTCCCTTCGCAGCTTATTTAACGCAACTTAGTGGTAGAAAAAGGCAACAGTACGGCTCTACATCCTTTACATTGCACATCTTCATGAATAACATCATACTTCAGTATTAATCTATTGCTCCAACTCAACATTCAAGATAGAGAGATGGTAATTTTAGGCAAGAGTGATACAGTGCCACAAGCTGCCAATGAGCCTCTCCCACAGTTAAGTAAAATAAAACGTGTGTGTGTGTGTGTGTGTGTGTGTGTGTGTGTGTGTGTGTGTGTGTGTGTGTGTGAAGAAAGATAGGAAGAAAGGGCTGAGGAAGAGGAAAACAAAAACAGGAAGGAAGGAGTACAAAGAATCGAAAGGAGGGAAGGAAATTAGGAAGAAAGAAATGAGGGGGAAACAATGATGAAAAATGGAAGTAAGTAAGTAAGGAAGGATGGAAGGAAGGAAGGAAGAAAGGAAGGAAGGAAGAAAGGAAGGAAGGAGGAAAGCAAGCAAGCAAGCAAGGAGAGGTATCAAAATCGAAAGTCGGAAGTAGGAAACAAAAGAATGAGGGACAAGAAATAAAATTTACAAAAACAGAATGAAGGATGACCATAGTAGTAGAGGAAAGGAGGGAAGCAAAATGGAAAGTATGAGAAAGAAAACAAGGAAAGCAGGATGGAAGGAAGAATAAAAGGAAGGAAGGAAGCAATAAGGGAAGGAAGGAAAGAAAGAAAATAAATGAATGAATGAAGAAAAAAAGGAGGGAAGGAAAAAATGAAGGAATGAAGGAAGAAAGGAAAGAAATAAAAGAACAGAAGGAACGCGGGGTTCAAATAACAAATTAAAAGAAGGAAGGAAGGAAGGAAGAACGGATAGAAGAGAAGGCATGGCATAAAGTACTGAGTGTATAAAGGAGGGACGAAGGAAGGGAGGCAAAACTTAATGAAGGAAAAGATATATCACAAAGAAGGAAGAAAAGCAAGCAGAACTTATGGATAAAGAGATAAAAGAAAAGCCAAAAGATGTGGATGAAGGAGAAATATATGACAGACGGAAAGGTAGGAATGGGAAAAGTAAAGGAAGGAAGGAAGGAAAGAAGGAAGAGGGACATAAGAGGGAAGGGAAAACACAATGTAAGAATGGTAGAAAGACAACAGAAACAAGAAGCGGTGCCAAGGCACAACAGGATATCTAGTCAAAGATGTCACCTTATCAAATTTGGAGTAAATCGAGTGAAAATTGACGATTTAATGCCCATTTGAAATTTTAGGCCCGACCCACCTGACACTGACCCCCCTACCGCTAACTAGGGGGGATGATCCCCCTGATGTGTTATAGGATGCAGATTTGAAAGATGCACCTTAGGTGTTGGTTTCATGTCGATATAACGAATTTGAAAGGGGTTATATAAAAAAAAAAAAAAATTGGGGGAAGGGGGCCCTACAGCTTGAGCCTTGGCCCAATTTGGCCCAAAATTTAATCAGGTGATCAGGTCATAGCCCATCATCCCTGTAATTTTAGTCAAAAACGCTTAAAGTTGTTAACAGACAGACAGACAGACAGACAAACAGACAAACAACCAAACAGACAAACAACCAAACAGACAAACAACCAAACAGACAAACAAACCGAGTGAAAACAATACCCTTCCCCGAGCCCTCCCGGGGCGGGGACGGGTAAAAAGGATTGAAAAGGGAAGGAATAATAGAGGACAAGGAAATGAAGGAGTAAATAATACAGAAGGAGAGAGAGACAAAATAAAGAAAAGACGGAAATACACAACAAAAGGAAAGCAGGAAGTAAAGAGGGAAGGAAGCAGGGAAGGAGAAGGGACACGATAAGAGGAAGTGGGTAAGTTAGGTTCTCTCTCATTTCTCATAGTCACTGTTCCCTTTCCAATGCCTTTCTTCGCCCTACCCTCATCACGACTCTCTCTCTCTCTCTCTCTCTCTCTCTCTCTCATCAATCAACCACACTCTCCTTTTGTTTCTCTATCCCTCTCTCATTTTTCTTTCTTTCTCATCTTGTCATTACGTCTGTCCGCCTGTCTATCTCTGCCTCTTTCACCACCAGGCTCCTTCTCTACTGTCCATCATTGTCGCATCCGTTCAGTATTTTCTTTCCCTTTCTTTTTCTCCTTCCTCCTGTCTTCTCTCTCGCTCCGTTATCCCTTCTGCGTTGCTCAAGGCAGGAAGAACTAGAAACACGAAAATTTTATCCACTCTTTTCCTTGTTCGTCCTGTACAAAATTATTATAACCAACGATATATTTATCTTCGTACCCAAAACCTGCATTTGTAGGAGGAATAGAAAACGTGTCAAGCCTCAACATTTTCTTTCCTTGTTCTTCCTACAATGAATTAATGTAAAATATAACAAATCTGATTACGACGGGGAATCATCATACATAATGTTCGCGATTCCAACCACATATTAACCCCTCCAGTACGATGACGATTTTTCTAAGCCCGTTGTTACCGTCAGACGATTTTAGTAAAAAGGCAAAGATCCTTACTGACTGAAGGCATTACAAAACCACCTCCATCGTCCCCTTCACCACGAGAACGAGTCTGCATTTTATTTTATGCTACCGCCGGACGATTTTCTTCACTCTCACAAAGGTCCTCTAGTACTGAAGGGGTTCACTGTTCATCTTACATTGTCTCTCGTTTCATAGTTTAATTCGTGATTTCTGCTTATTCCTGTTACACTACCCTAATCTCTCTCTCTCTCTCTCTCTCTCTCTCTCTCTCTCTCGTCGCAATCGCTCCAGTCACCTTCAGATCACACCCAAGCCGCATTCAGCATCTGCCTCACGCCAACACCTCCCCAGCTCCTACATCTTGCTATCACCAGACAATTTACTCATCCTAGGAAGGCACCTCACTGTGATGGCACTGGATGTATTACCCATTAACACCATCAGTAGGAGTATTACATTATTCATGTATTCATGCCTGTGCCTGGAAATTTTATTCAAATTAGCAGATAATACAGTGCTTTGAGCTTCATTGTGAAAATGTATTTTCAGTATTGTTTTTACTCTCTACAAACGATTTAATTCAGCTAAGAGGAAGCATTGAAAGGAAGAGGTTATATAGCCTTCAATAACATCACTACAAGATTGTGGTACTAGGTGATGTCGACCATCATCCATTCACCTTTACCGTTCTTTTTTTTTGTGTGTGAGTGTGTCTGTTCTCCCCTGTTCCTACTGCTCCTATGCTTCCTGTCAGATTTTATTACTTTGCCTTTCCACTGCAGGTGGCTCTGCATTGAGTGACAAGCCTAACTGTTTCCTGTAACCCACGAAACCATTTACAACGCTGGGTTGCAACAATATAACTAAATAATGGGCTGGAACTGTGTCTGCTAAGGTGTCCCTGTTATCTGAGTGGAGAGACACTAATGCGGCGTCCATCCAGGAACAGACCTCCACACTCTTCCCCGTGCCTTACTGCGGCGAGGCGCCGTCTGCCGCAAAGGAATATTGGTTCACTGAGCGGGACTGCCCTGCAGGGTCAGGTGGTTGCCTGCGGTTGATGGGTCTGCTTGGCCAGGCAGACCGGGGGTACTCAGCACGAACTACCAGGTTGTTCTCATTTTCTTAGTAAAAACGTCTGGTAACAGCAAGAAACTAGAAAGCACTCAGACAGCTCGCACCTCCGCCAATACCGTTGCCATTAAAAAGGATCCGGATCCGGATCCGTGGAAATAGAATTAGGATCCAGGTCCGTATCCGCTCCCCAATTTTAATCAAGTCTTTCTTGGCCCATGGCCCTCCCATCCACAGAATTTTATTGAAATTCATAGAGAACTTTTGAAGATTTTGTGAGAGATACTGATCCAAATCTGCCCTCATATTTAATCACATCTACCTTAGCCGGTCCACCCTTTCACAAACTTTCACTGAAATTAATTAAAAAGTTTTGGAGATATCGTCTGGACAAACAGACAGACCAACAAACATTGGCGAATATATAATCTCCTCCAACTTTGCTGGAGGAAGTAATGGAAAAGAAAAAAAATCCTCGAGCTGTACTGGTTAAGGTTGTAAAATGGCCAATGTGTGTGTGTGTGTGTGTGTGTGTGTGTGTGTGTTAAGCAACCAAGCCTTTTATCATTACCTGCTTATCATTCAGTCCATCACATATCATAATATTCTAGATTATCACAAGTTCACAAAAGTGGCGTTGCTCTATGGCACTGCAGATTGTTATAACCCAAGCACTGATAAGAACTGTAAGATGAATATGTTTTTTGCTCACATAACACTGAAAGAACACATTAAGTTGATCTAGGTTATCCAAACTTAAATCTAAGCTATATCACTCTTGTCTTCACTTATATTTTTATTACTGCATACTAAACAAGACAGTACTATCGAATTTTGAACAGCTACGAAACTCTGCGAACTCCACTGGTACTTATGAATATCCAAAGAAATAAGATATAAATATAAAATACAACTACTGTAAGATCAGGTCAATAGAGGAGGTGGAAATTATAATGTCAGATCAGAACCACAATTAGGATACTAATTAAGTATCAGAACTTCATACAAAGTTGAAATATTTCTTCTTAAAATCGTGAAATGTAAACCCTTCAACTCGAGTACGTGTTTAATACTCTGTTCTTATTGCTACCAGATGAGTTTTTCAGCATATGAGAACAGCCGAACAGTGACGAGGTTAAAGAAGAATAAATAAAATCTCTACAACTTGCTCTTCCTCCTGATCTAAATACAATCATCTTGACAAAATAGACATAATATACAAATCACATTCTAGGGCGGAGGAAAGCCAGGAGTAATACATTGAGTGACACTAAGCAGAATGTACTAAAGTAACACCAGTTTGATGCAGCCACCTAGGACGGACGCTGACAACTGTGTGGTCTGTTTATATAAGTCCCCCCCCCCCCACTCTCTCTCTATATCTCTCTCCTTCGTTTTCCTTCCCACCCCACACTCCCTACTTTTCTTGTCTGCTTTCCCTCCACCCTCCCATCCTCCTCCTTACCCCCTCTCCTACCTCCTATAACCCCCTTCCATCCCCCTCCTTCCTCTTGTCCTTACATCAGCCTTCCTTAACACACTCTCCTGCCGATGTAACGTGACATAGACAAATGACCACACCGATCTAACCTCTCTCCCTCCCTCCCTCCCTCTCTCTCTCTCTCTCTCTCTCTCTCTAATTATTGAGCTTAGAAGAGATCCCTAATAGATTAATGCAAATTTGTCACTAGCTGCCTTGGCAACAGAAATAAGACAGGGTGATCCCAAACTGTGTGAGTTGTTTCATTCTTACATTATATTCCTATGAAACGTCGTGAATATCCATATATCTGTGTACTGTAAAAGAAGTATAATAATATTTATGTAACAAAGTTAAGTAACTGAATTTTGCTTAGTAGCCTAGTATCCGTTAGATTACACTGTGTAACAAACTTAAACTAATTTTTTGTTTATGTTGATTTTTACGCTATTTCTGATCAGTGTCAATGCGTAGATTCCGAATATGCTATTTGTTTTTGTGTAAATGTAGAGTTACAGGAATTGTGCAACAACATATATATCATATATGGACAGGAACTGCAACTTGTTACCATTTCGATAATGCTGGGAATGTCAAAGAATTGATATATTTCCGGGTGTATATTATGAATATAACTAGAAAATGAGCAAACAGTAACATCACAAGGAATGCAGGGCACACAGTATCTAGATATGCACTTTTGATCTTGACGTTCTTCTGTAGCTGTGATAACAATCGCGCAACAATCCCCAAACGTAATCGCCCATCATCGCCTCGTTTCACCTGCCCTGATATCTGGTTTCCATCAGCAGAATGTCCTGGTGGAACCTTTCGCCATGCTCCTCGCTGACTGCATCCAAGTTGCTTTTGAAGAAATCAAGGTGGGAATGCAGATAATGCAATTTGATTGACATTCTGCATCCAAGCCGGTGGAATGAGCCGATCATTCCACTGGCTTCGTTGCCAAGAAAACCTTCCACAACCCCTCTGAGAGCATTCCAAGCGCGCTCTTCATCATTGGTCATTTTACCCTGGCGTTCACGACTTGCAAGCATTCTTCGAACTTGAAGTCCGGTGAATATGCCGGCCGTCACCTTTACCAGTTCAATTTGGGAAACATTGATCGGATACGCAGAAATGCATCACCATCCTTGTCGATGGCTTTCACAAATTGTTTCACAAGACCAAGTTTTACATGTAGCGGCGGCAGCAATACCTTCTCTCTGGAGATCAGTGGAGCTCTCAGAACGTTGCACGAGCCTGGTGTGAGACTCTCTCTTCGAGACCAGTTTTTCCTCACGAAATGTTCCGCATCGCTCAGGCTGTCCCACAAGCATAAAAAAACATGAGTACTTCGTACAACCGCCTTGCATTCCAAGTAGGAATGAAATCATTTTGAAATCCCCACAAACTTTCCATTTGTGATCTGAGTACTTAATCTTTCTCAGACAAATCTTTGCATTCTCATAGCCTTCTTTCATTTCTACAGAATGTGCAACTGGAATTGATGGGAGTTCATTGTCATTAAGCAAAAGTACAGCTTTTAAGCTCTTCACGGAACTGTTTATGAAAAGTCACCATTCTGAGGCCTTGTAATCCAATCCCTTGGCTTGGAACAAACCCTTAACATCAAAACAATAACACAACAAGGTTTCTTCACAGAATTTGAAGAAGAATGCAAACCTGCCGTGGCGATTCCTATAACTCAACTTGCAACTGGGATCCAACAAGTTCCATTCACTAGGCGTGACGCCAGCAGCTCAGCACTGGACTTGGTGAGTCCTATATCTAGGACCAAGTCATCCAGTTCTTGCTGACTGGGAAGGTGTGGATTGTCTCTGGAACATTCTCCAACATACGATTCATCATCACTTTCCCCTCCGTCATCGACGATGTCCTCATAGTCAGAGACAACTTCCGTGTCTGCAGAAGGGAGAGGAATCACTAGCTCATCGTTGTGAGACACCGAAAAGACTGAAGAAGGCAAAGTTGGATATTCACTGTTCTTTCTGCCCTTAATGCTCTTCACACCACTTATGTCAACCATGCAAAAATAACAACTGTCGTGGTGATTCGAAGGCTCCCACCACATTCTCAGAATTGCAAAAGGCATCCCCTTTCTCGCTTCCCGTAGCCAAGCTTCAAGCGCAGAGTGACAGCTGCCACAAATGAAGTGCGGAGCCCAATCGTTATCTCGATCGCCCATTGCCATGCCAAAAAATGCTTTGTATGAAAGAGCAATTTTGATATCAAGGTAAATTTTGTGTTTGATCATCTTCGGTCCAATATATTCTCCACATACATGACAAAATGTATTGGTGGACAGCTTGTAAGAACGTCTACTGGTCATTCTCATCAATAGAAACACCTTTAGGAACACCTCAAAAACACGTTGACCAGCCAAACTAGCAACGTGAGACTAGCTCATAGAATGAACTGACTAAATCCACGTTGCAAGATGCAATAATGATCATATCAGCAACATCTGCATGGACGTAGATGGTGTGTGTGTGTGTGTGTGTGTGTGTGTGTGTGTGTGTGTGTGTGTGTGTGTGTGTGTGTGTGTGTGTGTGTGTGTGTGTGTGTGTGTGTGTGTGTGTGTGTGTGTGTGTGTGTGTGTGTGTGTGTGTGTGTGTGTGACTTGGTAAGCGATACGTCAGCCATTACATCGGCGTGCGGTAACATGACTGGAAATAAACAATTGCCAATTGTTGACAAAAACCTAGAGATAGACAAACAAAACATACACCACTGGAATCAGCGTGGAAAGCTGAGTCTAACAAGACCAAAAAAATTGAATAAACAAATTCTTTGTTACACAGTGTTATTTATTTAACAGCTCCTTGGCGACTATGTACATAAGTCATATCGCAGCTGCCACAGAAGTCACAGTTTATCCTTACATCTACGGCAACTTTGCTCACATAGCGGATATGACTGCCATTTACAATGACGCCACAGGAGAGCCTGTACTGCGCAGAGGGGTTCATTGAATCTAAGCTTGTTGGGGACTTAGATTTGAAAAAAGTTTATAACTACATACAACAGAGCGTCATACTTAGTAAACACAGTAGTTGCCTGGTACCGCCAATTTAAAGAAACAATGTTATTAACTAGGACGACCAGTATCTTTCTTCAACAAACTACTCACGTTTCCTTAAAATGGCGGTACCAAATAATTACCGAGATTTCTGGGGTTATCTTTATGTGATAAGTAGCTACAGCTTTGTTTACCCTCAGAATAACTATGCGCTAATAAATCACTGTATCCACTGTGTTTTCCACTGTGACGTCACTAACTTCATGGACATGGTTCCCACATAGCGTAACTGCCTGAAATAATTGATTACTTGTTTAGCATTCACTCGGCCACTACGAAACATTCAAAAGCTTTTACTCGTAGTCCGTTGTATGAAAACTTGTACTTTCATCACATAAGACCCACATGGTAAATAAACAGCTGCCTGCATTAAAAAAAAAAAAAATCATCATCCTGCTAGCTGGACTGGTCCTACGGCAAGTACAATAACAATTTTAATCGCTGAATCACCCATTATGACTCACATTTATAAATATATTTCAGTGAATACAATAACACTCTGCAAACTGCGACTAAGGAAAAGGGAGAGATTATACTTTTTTTTTTTTTTGAAGCTAGAATATTTGTCATTTTTTTTTTCATAAGATCAAAACCATCCGCACAGTTTTTGAACAACTGAAGAACATGAACAAAATAAGGTTTTACGTAGTTACCACACAGGGATGCATGAAATATCTAACGATTTTTAGGTGACTGGACAGCCTGTCAATTGCCAGGCCTGCCAATAGCTGTTGCGTTGGTGTCTGGTTGTTGTGACGGTCATGACACACACACACACACACACACACACACACACACACACACACACACACACACACACAGAATATGCACACATATACACTCAAATGAACACACACACACACACACACACACACACACACACACACACACACACACACACACACACACAAGAACATGCATACATATACACTCAAATGAACATACACACAGATACACATACATACACATATACACATTCTCTGTCTGTCTGTCTGTCTGTCTGTCTGTCTCTCTCTCTCTCTCTCTCTCTCTCTCTCTCTCTCTCTCTCCACGAAGGTGCCATTTTCGGTGTATTTTTGCTGCCTCTAGACGAATTTTCTTTTTCAGCTTAGAGTTCTGAGGTGGAAAATTCCCCCCCCCCCTCCTCCTAGTTCAATAAAACGCGAGAATGGTAACGACAATGAAATATAAAGACACACTCCACTCTACTCAGTCCCACTCCCAGATTTACTCCCACATTTAACCCTATAATCATTCCTACTCCCAATCCCTCTCCATCTCACTCCCACATTTACTTCTACTATCATACCTTCTTCCACTCCCACCCCCTCTCACTCCGACTTCAACTCTCAGTCAGTGAAATCGTCGGAGTCTTTACAGGTGTAGCGTTGTTGGAGGAGGAGTGGGCGAAGACTCGAATAATAATCCTCCTGCATCAGCTCTGTTTGCCGAGAATAATTATATTCACGTCAGTTACTACCAGGTTATACCCTTACAGTACATCATAACGCATGGGTGGAAGCTGTCGACAGGTTTGACTCCTCGTTTCTTTCCCTCCTTCCCCCCCCCCCTTTCTCTCTCTCTCTCTCTCTCTATCTATCTATCTATCTATCTATCTCTCCACCATTTTCACCCCATCCCTTCTCATCCCATCCATGCCTCCTTATGCCTTTGCTTCGTCCACTACTTACCCCATCCTTTCTAACCACCACCCACCCTATCCCTCTCCCCACCACTTCCCATCCCACCTAGCCCTCCTCACCTCTCTCATCTCCTCACTATCCTCCCCATCCTTCTCCTCCATTCTGTTTCCGACCTGTCTGTCTTTGCTCCACTCAGTCCCACTACTACAAAGTCTATCTCCATTTCACTCGCACCTCATCTCTTTCACCCAATCCTCCTTCTCTATTCCTCTTCAAACTCATACACAGCCTAATCTCCTTTTCACATCCCAACCATCCACACCCTACCTATCTCCTCACCATACACCATCCCCAACATCCACCGCATCCATCTGGCCCATCATCCACACCCCATCCATCTCCCCACCATCCACTATCTTGACCACTTCCATCTCTACTTACCCTCACCAACCACTCCATCCATCCTTCCCACTAGCCACACTCCATCCTCTCAAGCCCATCCATCCACTCTATTATTCACACTCCATGCATCTCCCCACCACCAGCCACTATCGTACTACACTCTGGCATTCATTTTTCCTACTTGCACTTAATCATGCCCTCTTGTCAGTCTCTTCCTTTGTCATCATCCTGTCTTTTCTCCTTCCCGTCTCCTCCTTCTCCTATCATTTCCTCTTCCTCGCTAGTTCTTCCTTCTCCATCTCCCTCCCTGTGCTGTCTTTCGTTTTTCCTTATATTTTCTTCTTTCTCACTTGTCCTTCTTATCTATTCGTTTTACCCTGTCTCCTTTCCTCTTCTCTTTTTGTCCTTTCCCACACGCTTTATCCTCCTCCTCTCCTTCGTATCCTCTGTGATGGGGAGGAAAAAAAAAAGTTGCAACCAGAGAGAGAGAGAGAGAGAGAGAGAGAGAGAGTGTGTGTTACTTCATTTTTTGTTGTGGAGGCTATCGCCTTCTACCCGACGTGCTACTCGCTCCCTCCCCCCTAACCCTCACTAATTCCGCACCACCTGTGCGTCACTGCTAGGAGAAGATGACAAGTGAATCTTTATAGCATACTGAAGAAAAATCTTATGAAAGTCCCTTACTACACAACACCACTTATGACTGTTCCAGTATTTCTCAAACTTTATACCAAAGCAGCCACGGACCGTACCGGCCTCGTGGAGATCAAAGGAGCCAAGAATATTAAAAATTATCAAGGGCTAGTAAAGGTCTGCTTTCCAAGGAAATATTCTCCAACTGAGTCTGTCCAAAGACGCTCACCTTAGGTTTACCTGAGGCTTTAGGGAAATAAATGACATTATAACCAGCAGAATATTAAGGCAGGGACTTGTTTACACACCAGGCTTACCTAAGAGTCAATGTTTACCTTAAAACCAGATTTACTTCAAAGTCACTGCTTACCTCAGAGCACCTTTGAACTGCATTGAACCCCTTGTTCAAGCTTACGTCAGAGCCACGATACCTTACAGAACTGCCCATCGGGCACCAACAAGCAGGACTGACATTTTTTGTCTGGACTTACCTCAGAGTTACCCATACACCCTACAAGCCCATCATCAGGCAGTTGCAGATCTCCTGCAACTCATCATTGTCTCTTGTCAGTGGCAGGGATCATAACACGTCCCCTGACCCAGCACTGGGGTTTAGAGGCAAGCAGGCTGCCCTGGACCTTGTTATCTCCGAAGAGATTGTGACACCCCAGCGAAACAGACGTCCCAAAAGCGACACTTGCACCACCAACACCTAAATGTCGAATTGACCCTCACATTATACGAGCACAAATCAATATCCTTTTCTTTCCCTGCCACTATCTATATATACAGTTATTAGCACAGAGGCATAGACAGAGGGATATATCTCAGACAAATGAAGAGAAAGAAGATGAGGAGAAACGATGGGGGAGAGGAATGAGAAATGAGGAGAAAGAGGAAGAGAAGAAATGAAGAGGAAGAGGAGAAATGAAGAGAAAGAGGAAGAGGAGAAATGAAGAGGAAGAGGAGAAATGAAGAGAAAGAGGAATAGGAAAAATGAGGAGAAAGAGAACGCGAAGAAATGAATTGAAAAGGAAAATGGAAAAACAAAGAGAATGAGAAAGAAGAGAAATGAAGTGAACGGTGAAGAAGTGGAACAATGAGAAAGAGGAAGACGATAATTGAAGGGAAAGAGAAAGAGGATAAAAGAAGAGAGCGAGGAAGAGGAGAAACGAAGAGAAAGAAGACAAACGAAGGGGAGAAGGAAGAGGACAGACAATAAAAGGAAAAAAGGGTAATTGAAGAGTGACATAGATTAATGAAAGTGAGGAGAGAAATAACCCTAATGGAGTGGAGATAAATGAAGGGGAGGAAATTTTTAGGATGAAGGAAGAAAAAGATGTATAGGAAAAGGAAGAAGAAGGGAAAGGAAGCAATAGGAAATGAAACGCAACGAAATAAGTGACTGAGGGGAAAATGTGAGAAGGGAGACAGAATAACATCTAAGAATGAGGAGAAATAAGGAGAGAAAGGAAAAGGAATGAAACGAGGGAGTAAATAGAAGATGAATAACAAAACTGGCAGAATGAAGAAGAAGGGAAGGAAACTAGATGGGGAAAAGAGAAAAGAATAAGAGGATTGAAAACGATAAGGGATGGAGAAGAGGAGACTAGAAAAGGAGGAATACAATGTTTAGAAAAAAATAATAGGTGAAACGACGAGAACTGGATGAGAAATACTGAAAATACATGTTACTTTGGGTTGGGGAAGAGGAGGCGTGAAAGGAAGAAACAAAGTTTTGTATTAAAAAAAAAAAAAAAAAAAAAAAAGTAGGAATGAACAGAAGCGAAATGAAAGAAAATCGGTGTTATTTAGCTTAACTGGTTAGGATCATAGATACTGGAAGCATTTCTTTATCAGACTCTAAGGCAGGTAGTCAAGATCCATAAATTCAGTGGATTGGACGCTGGTGTAGGACAATTGCTTCCTTTCTCATCTTTTCACCTCTTCCTCTCTCTTCGTTTCTCCGCTTCCTCTTTGTCATCGTTTCTTCTCCTCCACTTTCTCTTCACTTCTCCTGTTACTCTTTCTCCTCTTCATTTTTCTCTTCGTTTCTCCTCTTCCTCTTTTCTTCGTTTCTTCTCTTCCACTTTCTCTTCGTTTCTCCTCTTCCTCTTTCTCATCGTTTATGCTCTGCCTCTTTCTCATCATCTCTTGCTTTCCTTTCTTTTCATTTTCTTTTCCTTTGCTCGTTCGCTTTCTCTTACATTTCCATATTCCATCTTCTCATTCTTTATCCCCCTCCTCTTTCTATTATTTTTTCTTTCTTTTTCTACTTTCCTTAGTTTATTTTCTCTCTTCCTTTTCAAATTCTTTCTCCTTCGTTTTTCCTTTACACTCTCCTTTCCATTTTGTATTTGTCTCCTCTTCCTGGCACTCTTTCCTCTTCATATTTCTCCTCTGTTTCCCTCTTTTTTCTTTATAATGTTTTGTTTCCTCTTCGCATTGTTTTGCCACATTCTCTTGTCTCCATACTCTTTCTCTTGTTGTTTTCTTTTTTTTTCTTTGCTTTCTCTTCCCCTTTGTCACTCCTTTTTCTTTCTCTGCTTAGCATACCCTGATCTCTCTCTCTCTCTCTCTTTCTCTCTCTCTCTCTCTCTCTCTCTCTCTCTCTCTCTCTCTCTCTCTCTCTCTCTCAATTTTTTCACCACTCTTTCTCACTACTCATTTTCCTTTTTTTCTCACTGCTTCCTTTCCTTCCTTTATTCAATACCCTCTTTCCTTTCTATTCTCATTTTCCTTCCTTTTCGATTCACTCCCTCTCTTTTAATATTATAATAATAATATTATTATTATTATTAAAATTATCATTACTATTATTATATCTGAGCAACAGCTGAAATTATGCTTTAGTCGACATGTGTGTGTGTGTGTGTGTGTGTGTGTGTGTGTGTGTGTGTGTGTTTCATACGATTTCAACTATACTTGGATTCGTTGAGGGTCAGCCACTGGAGATACTTTTTTTTTTTTTTTTTTTTTTTTTCAAGGATGGTCACACTCAGGGTCAGAGGGCTGGGCCAAAAGGTTAACTTAGCTAAATCATCATAAACAGATATATCCGATTTAGACCAAACTCGGATAAATAGTATAAGTTTAGGCATGGACAAAGAGAGTCATTTTTGAGTCAGACAAAGATTTGTTTCACAGACTAAGGTCTAAGTTCGACCCTCAACCCGTGTGTCTGTGTGTGAACAAAATATCTAATACACTTTTGGTGTGATTTAACCAAATTTGGTGGACAGGATGAGGGTCAACAAAGGGGCCGAACTACATCATAATTTTTTAAGAATAATAGGTCAAAAGTCAAGGTCATCTGAC
>NC_137033.1:44540760-44600760 GCF_032717465.1 Coenobita brevimanus
CGACTGTTTCTCAAAATTCACCCGTAACAATGGCATGGAAAAAGTTATGATATTCTGAAAGACGACCACTGTCCTACAAAGAGGACTGTGTGCACCATGGCTGGTGTGAGTGTAACAGGTCAGACGGGGTGTGGTGCCTGTCTGTCGCTCTACACTATATTTACTGGAACAGACTGTGCCAAGTGTGATTAAAAGGGTTGTGGACATTAACCCCTTGTTCGGTGTTGTCCTTCACCCTTACTCCTTTACCCTGTCCAATGGGTTGTGGACACGGAACCCTTGTTACAGTAGGTGATGTCATTAACCCTCACTCCTGGCCCACTGAATCAAGGTTAGGCTGCTTAACACTCTCAGGCTCCCGTGACTCACTTTCAGCTAAAGAAAATCGCCTGGTTCTGGCTGCAGTAGAAGACTATTGTTAACCTGATCATGAGAGGGTTAATGGTCCAAAAAGCAAGAAAAGATAAGATTATGATAATGAAAAAACTAATCCACACATTGCCAAAGGCAATGGACCACAAACCCATTCACTCACCATTCATGCCCACGAAATCCTGGCTCCATCTCAGAGGGACACTTTTCCACACGTCACTTCATAATTACAGCACCTATCAGAATGAGTCAGTCCGACTACTATCAAATTAAAGAAGCGATGCTAAACCCTTGTCATGCACTCCTTCATACAAAATTAATCCATTCAGTTCAGTCCTTTGTCAGTTCCCTAGCCTAGTCAGCTTCCATAACACTCTCTTTCAAACACTCATGTATCATCTATCTATCTATCTATTGCCAGACGCCTCAATCCCGTTTGGGGTGGCCACAAACAAATCGCCTCCAAGTCGCCCTGTCCCCCGCCATTTCACTACCCTGCTCCCAACTCACACCCCCCTCTCTCATATACCTCTCCACCCCATCCCTCCATCTTATCCTCGGTCTCCCCCTCCCTCTTCCACCCTCCACCTCACTCACATACACTCTCTTCGTCAGTCTTTCACCCTCCATCCTCTCCACATGGCCAAACCACCTCAGTGTGTTCCTCACAACGCTTCCTATCACATCCACATCAACACCACAACGCTCCTTTATATCCTCATTCGTCAGCCTGTCTCTCCACGTGACTCCACAGGCTCCTCTTAAATAACTCATTTCCACTGCTCTCACTCATGACTTGTGTCCTTCCAACAACGTCCAAGCTTCACTTCCGTACGTTAGAGTTGGTATCACAATACTGTCATGTAGTAACTTTTTTACTTCCATGCTCACTTCCCTGTTTCTTATCACTGCTTTCAAGGAACCAGCAACCTTTCTTCCCTGCTGTACCCTTTCAAGCACTTCACCCTCCAAACCTCCATCCTTACTCATCACACTACCCAAATACTTAAACGTACTCACATTTTCCAATTCCTCACCATCCAACTTCGCTATACATTCACTGACTTCACCTCTCTCAAAGACCATCACTTTACTCTTCCCTACATTCACCTTTAGGTTCCGTTTCTTACACACTCTCTCAAACTCATCCACCAAGCCTTGCAGCTCCCCTTCATCTTCACTCAACAACACAGTATCATCTGCAAACAACAGTACAGGGAGTTTCCAAACACTATCCTCTCTCACCAGGGCCACTCCAACATCCACTACCCTACCTTGTACCTCTTTTATTACCCCATCCATGTACAGATTGAACAACCATGGAGACATGACACATCCCTGTTTCAACCCAACTTTCAAAGAGAAAAATTCACTTAGTTCACCATCCACATGCACTGCAGCCTTCGCACCATCGTACATACTCTTCACAGCATTCAACAACATCCCATCTACTCCATATATTCTTAACACTTTCCACAATCCTTGTCTATCCACCCTGTCATATGCTTTCTCCAAATCCATGAAAGCCGCATACAACTTCTTTCCCTTCTCTAGAAACTTTTCCACTAAAGATCTAAGAATGAATATCTGATCTACACAACCTCTTCCCTTCCTAAAGCCTCCCTGTTCTTCTCCAACTAATTTCTCTGTTCTTTCTCTAACTCTGTCTATAAGTATCCTACCATACACTTTTCCTATTATACTAAGAAGACAAATGCCCCTATGATTACCACACACTTCTTTTTCCCCTTTTCCTTTGTACAAGGGAATAATTATACCTGACTTCCAATCCTCCGGGACTCTACCTTCCTCCCAAGCCAATCTGCACATCTTCAACATCCATTCTACTACTATCTCTCCCCCATGCTTCAGCATCTCACCACACACTCCATCAATTCCTGGGGCTTTCCCCGATTTAACTTTCTTCATTGCTTCCACAACCTGTATCCTACTGATTTCTACCTGTCTTCTCACCTCCCTCCTTCTCCCAGCCATTCCCCAGCCACTTATACTCGCATTACTTCCATCCTCTACGTTCAACAATTCCTTAAAGTGTTCTCTCCATCTGCTCACTTTTTCTCCCTTCTCCACTAGTAATCTACCATGTTTATCTTTCACTCCCCTGCTAACTTCACTTCCACCCTGTCTTACTCTTTTCACTTCTCTCCAGAACATTTTCTTACAGTCCCTCCACTTTACACTCAAATTCCTTCCAAATTCCTCATCCACTCTCTTCTTACTCTCTCTTACTAATCTTTTCACCTCTCTCTTCCTTTCCACATATAACTCTCTCTTCTGCCTCTCAACTTCTTCCACGCCCCTATTTCTCATCCATTCATTGTATGCTTTCTTCTTTTGTGCCACAGCCTGTTTCACCTCTTCAGTCCACCACGCTGTTCCTTGCACCCTCCTCCGTCTTCTCTTCCTTCCACACACCACATCACATGCTGCACATATTTCTTCTGTAAATATCTTACACACACCTTCCACGTCTCCCATCTGCTCCAATTCATATTTGCCCAATCGTTCCTCCACTTCTCTCTTATACTCTGCCTTTTTCTCATCCTCTTGTAACCTTTCCACTCTCCTTGCAACTACTCCTTCCTCTCGTCTTTCCCTTCTTCTATTCCTCCATCTTACTTGCATCCTAATTCTGGCCACCACCAAGTAGTGGTCAGAAAGTCCACTCCCCCAACCTCTATACACTCTTGCATCCTTTACACATCTTCGCATCCTTTCATCCACACACACATAATCAATCAATGCCTTCCTTTCATTCAGTTCACCACCCACCCTTCTCATCACTCGCCATGTATACCTGTGGATCATTTTATGCCTGAAGAGGGTATTGGCTATTACCAACCCCCTCCCAGCACAAATGTCCACTAACGCACTCTCATTCTCATCTATCTCAGCAGGCACACCCCACTCACCAACTATTCCATCCACCTTCACATTACCAACTTTACCATTCATATCACCGATCAAAAACACTCTCTCATTCCTTCCAAACTTTTCCATGCACACTTCCACATTTGTCCAGAACTCTTCTCTCACTCTTCTAGCACGATCTTGCGTTGGCGCATACACACACACAATCGCCCACATTTGTATTCCAACTTTCAACTTTACCCACACAATCCTTGACCCAACTGATCCATACTGTCTTATGCTCTTCTTCCATCTTTTACTCACAACTATACACACTCCTTCCTTTGCCCTCTCATTCTCATCTACTCCTGCACATATACCCCATCCATACTCCCACTCTCTCACACTTTCTCCTCTCCATTTTGTTTCAGTTATTCCACATACATCCACTTTCGCATCCTCAAGCACCTGGACAATCTCTCTCTCTTTCACCTCATCATTCGCTCCTCTTACATTCCATGTACACATTACCAAGTCCTTTGTCCGGTCCTGGGTCGTCAACGTTTGGTCAGTCCTTGTCCGAGGCTTCTTGTTTGTTTTTTTTAGTTAGTTGTTTTCCGGGGAGGGGCACTAACCCTCCGCCAACCCTTTTAGTCGCCTTTTACGACAAGCAGGGATACTGGGGGAGTATTCTTGTCATGCACTCCTTCATACAAAATTAATCCATTCAGTTCAGTCCTTTGTCAGTTCCCTAGCCTAGTCAGCTTCCATAACACTCTCTTTCAAACACTCACGTATCATACCTATTCTTATTCTTTCTGGCCTACCACGCCTCCACTCACCTTTAAACTCCCTCACGTATCATCTTACACGTAGCACACTCTCTTCACTTCTGTTGTCCATGGACGGCCTTACTCCATATCTTTCACGAATCACATTATTTATCATCTCCACTCTCCGCACTCTACACACATTTCTGAAGAACTTCATGTCCACCGCTCTAACTCATGACTTTCCTTTTTCATGTCACTCCAAAGTCTAACATCCATGTGGTAATGTGGGCCTCCTTCATGCACTCTTGCAGTTGCCGTTACGTATCAAGACCTTCATAGCATCAGTCACTTTTCTTCCTTATGTCAGTCTACTTTCCACTTCTTTTGCTCATCTTACTCACTTTTTTCTTTTATCACTGCACCCAGGCATTTAAACTCTCTCACCAATTATTCTCTTTTATGTAACAGAACATCACACAGGAAGTTACCTTCACTGTCAACAACCATCACTTTACTGTATCTACTTTTACTTCAAGGCACGACGTTCACAGATATGAATAAACCTCCTCACAAATCTGCAAAATTCCTTTCACTTTTAGCCAGCAGCACTGGATCTTCTGCATTAAACAGATTTGAAATGCACAATCCTTCACCATTCATAATTATCCTCATCCTTGGTGACGAGACTCTTACTCCATATGTATCTTAGCTTTTGGTACAGTAATAGGTAACAGTCAGTCCCATTTTACCTGCATCAAGGTATACAACCCCGAGGCTAGGCTACTGTAGTCTGGTTAATTTAAGGGTAGATGACCAGGTAACTCCCTTCGGTGACCTCATGCGACTCAAAAACCTCAACTCACCTCGTGCAATCGAATCCGTGCAAGGCCTACACTCCAGCTGGGGTGTTGCAATCACATTTTTTAGAAGTTTTTATGCTCCAGACTCTGGGCATCGGCTTATCAGCCCGTTCCCTCAGGCTCAACAGTCCTCCCACGTACTATACACCTCCACACGTCACCAGCCCTGCGCTAACACCCACCTCCCGTTTTGAATACGTGCTAGGGCTGTCTCGTACAGGACTGGTGTGATGACAATTAGGAATTGGAAAAGGACTAAAACAATAAAAAGATATCAGAAGCCTATGCTAATCTGAATTTAACTCTTTGAAGGTAATAAGAATAAAGTAATAAAAGACATTAATGAGCTAAAGAAAAAAACATGTAAAAAAGGGTGCTTCTAATGCTTCAGTATGTGTCCATTCCCACGTTAAATTAAGGCTTCTGGTGGTCGTTCAGTGAAATAAAAGCCGTCATCGTATTGAACGGGTTAATGGTGAGTGCTTCTAACCTTTTTAATAATTAAGGCTTCTCGAACGCTGTATAAAGGTCTCTGGTGTTGAAAAAAAAAAAAAAAAATTACTGCGCCGCAGGGGTTAAGTCCCCAGTCTTCATCTCACCTCATAGACCCCCTCTATTTTTAACCGTCATGATTCCTTTCAACCCGAGGACGTCAGTTCTTATTTCATTCTTGCTACCAACACACAGCTTTACTACTGAGCTTAATACATGACGTTACGACCCATTTATTTTTACTGACAGAACTGAGTTACTTCCCTTGTTTCAGCAATAAGTCGTGGTTGTTTGAAATTCTGTGTCTCAGTTATGAGGCAGAAATGAGTCTCCCTGGTTACTAGTCAAATTCATCGTCCAGTCTAACTGTTCTTGACAGTCTATTGGGTTGAAAGATGTTACGGATCTTCGCCAGGTTAGAACAAGTGAGCATTAGTATTGACGAGGTTATTGGAAGCTATACCTAACCCCTCCAGTTCGAAAGGTTTATCCGGAACTGAATGAGATGTAGATGGCCAAAATATAATGAAAAATACTTCACTATAATGAAGGGATAAATACTTGTACCACACTACAGTAAAAAGGGACTGGAGACAAATCCTGGGCTGGGGCAGTGAACGATTCGGGGATTTGGATTAGATAAAGCAGCCTTAAATGATCTTCCGCAAGACCTTCCTTCACGTCACAATAACCATCGCTAGTACCATCACGCCAGTCCCCAATGAAATAACACCAACATATAGCCAGCATGAATGGCTAATATTGGTGCAAAAGCGGTAACGTGTGAAGGTGTTTGAGCCACATACTGCGGCGCGAAAAAAAAAAAAAATGATGAGCTTCAGAGAACGGACTGTTTAGCTTATATCCAGGATCGGAAAAAAAAAAAATAGCTGTAACGAATACAAGTGTTTGACGCCATTCATTACGGCGCAAAGGGCTGCTGGGACTCAGACACTGAATACATAATCCATGTCCAGAGTCAAGCATTAAAAAAAAAAAAAAAAAAAAAAAAAATCTCTACCCCAGCACCAGCGATGTAAAACATTTGAAAATTTTGGACGCTTTTCCTCCCACATTCAAAAGCCTTTTTGATTTCACTCTTTCAACGCGTCTACGGCGGATCGACATTTCCTCACAACTTCTGCCATCTGATACCAATACTTACGTGTGTGTGTGTGTGTGTGTGTGTGTGTAATGATGATGATAATGATGATGGTAACTTGTTTAGTCTTGGAGCGCTGCCTGCCGAATTTGGAGGCACTGTATAATGCATGTGACAGGACAAACTCAGCCAAAGCAAAGAGTTTTATTACATGGCTTAGCATACGTAATGCAAGAACAAGCAAATAATGTGTCAAAAGAATGGGGACAACTTGATGGGAAATTGCCACCAGTGCAGAGTGTGAAATGTTATCTTGCTGGGAATTAACATGGAGGCATTGCCTGGATAATCTTCGCTAGAATTATAAATGTACACTTTACGCAAATGTTACATAATTATTCTTCTTGTATTTATGTAGTGCTCGACAGTTTCATTTATTTACAAAAGATAATCCCATATGTATGCCTCTCTGTCTGTCTGTCTCTGTTTTTTTTTTTTTTTCTCTCTCTCTCTCCCCGTAAAAGTCAGCTAGTGTGTGTGTCAGCAGGGATGGCCGTGGTGTTGGGGCTGGATGGTAATGGCCGGGGTTGGAGTGGGTGAGAGCATAACACCACATTTCACCCTCCATGTTTGCATCAGTGTTCCTACTCGCTATCAGTTTTGTGCTAGTCCTTTTAGAGAAGCAATAGCTGGTGTTATGCTTTATTCGACGTGTGTGTGTGTGTGTGTGTGTGTGTGTGTGTGTGTGTGTGTGTGTGTGTGTGTGTGTGTGTGTGTGTGTGTGTGTGTGTGTGTGAGAGAGAGAGAGAGAGAGAGAGAGAGAGAGAGAGAGAGAGAGCACCTGGCCTAATAACCTAGCCTTATCTCTGTTTCAGGTAAGAATTGTGTCGTGTGCAGTGGCTGTGGAGGCGCTGGTAAGTAGGCTAACACGGCAGTCCAACAATGCTCTAGTGTCATATACCAGTAGTACTGTATAAAGCATTTACCCCTTCACTAGGAATAGGACTTTTTCTGGTTTTATTCCTGCTGGTAAAGACAATTTCCTTCAGCTTCAGAGAGTCCCCTGGTAGTGAAGGGGTTCATGAAATCTATATTTAACCCCTGCAGTCCGATTAGTCACCGGACTGAAGAGGTTAAAACTATGATCTGATACTGTAATGCTCACTACAGTCCGTTTTTTTTTTTTTTTAACCTGACGTCACTGGGCCACTCCCACAACTTGAAAACTACTGCATGTCGTAACTTCATGATGTCCCACGAGCCTTAGTTATGAAACGAATCTCCTTGGTTATTACAGTGGTTTTGTTTTCACCTGACCGAAGTGGGCCACTCCCACAACTTGAAAACTACTGCATGTCGTAACTCCATGATGTCCCACGAGCCTTAGTTATGAAATGAGTCTCCTTGGTTACTACAGTGGCTTTTTCACCTGACCGAAGTGGACCCCTCTCACAACTTGAAAACTACAGCATGTGGTAACTCCATAATATCCCATTACATTATCATGTTAATATTCACTCGAATTTGATTGGGAAGAGCTTGGTATCTCTATGCGTGATGACAAACTCATATACAAGAAATATTATACACAGCTTAGGAGAGGTCATAAATATGACCCAGTTTAATTAGATGCCATCCGTTTCAGTATTTACAAAATACTTCTTTTTTAGTATAGCTGAGTAAAAAATTCTCAACATTATTTCGGTAATGGATATTAGACTAATGAAGTGTCAACTGCCATAGTGTTAAACAAATAAATAAATAAAAACTCATTCACCTAACAAAAGCCACCAGTTAGCAAAGGAGTTAATGTAGGCTCTGTCCAACTCATCAGTACAAAAAAAAAAAAAAATCTATCCTGCATTGAACAGAATCTTCTGGTGACAATCAGAAAAACAATTAAGACGACATCCTTGATGTGAAGGGGTTAATCTGTGTAGGAAAGTTATGTCATATTCATTGTTCTCTTGCTATGGTCAGACGATTCTAAGTCGCTTTGGAGAAACTTTTCCAACTTGAGGTGTATACGGCTTTTACTTTAACTTGGCCCAGATATTCCTCCTATTTTAGCTTACTTCACGTAGTTCAGTGGCAGGAAAATATATTGCTCTGGCTTCACATCCCTTTCATAAACCTCTTCTTCACGGCTAGCACCATATTCCAATGTTAAGCTATTGTTATAACTTGGAGTTCAAGATACTGAGATGCTAATTTTAGGCCAAGACAGAGTAACAGGAGTATAGGAGGTGACCTGCATTCCATTTGCTATCAGAAGGCTCTCCCAAGTTGAATTAAATCGTCTTGTAGCAAAGGAATAAGAAAAGACAATCTTGTGAGGTACAGTAAAGCTTAGAATCAGGGCCGGATTTAGGCATAAGCTAAACAAGCTAAAGCTTAGGATCTCAAAGGCTAAGGGACCTCTCAATATCGGACTTTTTTTTTCTCATTTGTTACAGCTTGATTATAATTTATATTCAAATACTGACTTACCCTATTTAACCCACTCTGCACAGATTTCATATGCATCCTGATGACTTCATGTCAAGTTCAACTGTTAAACAGCCTTAATCTCAGTTGATAATTGCCAACAGGGCCCTCCACAGATTCTCATATCTTAGGGCCTCATCATGTCTAAATCTAGCTCTACTTAGAATCAGTAGGAAAGAGAAAAATGAAGCGTTGCTGCAACCATGAGTGAGGCAGGAACACACACACACACACACACACACACACACACACACACACACACACACACACACACACACACACACACACACACACACACACACACACACACACACACACACACACACACACACACACACACACACACACACACACACACACACACACACACACACACACACACACACACACACACACACACACACACACACACACACACACACACACACACACACACACACACACACACACACACACACACACACACACACACACACACACACACACACACACACACACACACACACACACACACACACACACACACACACACACACACACACACACACACACACACACACACACACACACACACACACACACACACACACACACACACACACACACACACACACACACACACACACACACACACACACACACACACACACACACACACACACACACACACACACACACACACACACACACACACACACACACACACACACACACACACACACACACACACACACACACACACACACACACACACACACACACACACACACACACACACACACACACACACACACACACACACACACACACACACACACACACACACACACACACACACACACACACACACACACACACACACACACACACACACACACACACACACCTGTTCAAGACTGGGACACAGGTAAGATGACCGCGGAGTAAAGTTTTGCGGTTGCGGTAAAGAGGCGAGACTTTGAGGTGAGTGAGGAGACAGATGGTGCGTGGTGAGTGATATGAAAGGCAGGGGGGACGAGGAGAGGGGGAGGGGAAGAGAATCATGAAATGTGGAGATGATTGGCGTGGGGGAAATAAAGTGAGGAGAAGATGAGGAGGGGTTGTCGCGAAGTGAGTGAGGAGTGTGATGATGTGTTGTGATGGTGGTGAAGGATGCAGAGTGTGCTGTGAGAGGGAAAAGGGAGAGGGGAGAGAGGGAAACATGGAGTGTTGTAGAGATGGTGATGTGGTAGGGACAGGGGTGGGGTGGAAATAAGATGGGTCTATGGTGAGACGAGCGAATAGAGGGACCATGTCTGGTGAAAGTGGTGAGGAATGTGGGGGTTGAAGAGAAGGAAAAGGGAGAGAGGGAATCAGAAGTGTGAAGATGAATGGTGTATAGGTTAGAAGACAGATGGAGGGTGGGGTGAGGATGTGAATCAGGGACATGTTTGGATTAACGTGTGGAGAGGGATATGAACAGAGGGATATAATGGTCATGCAGTGTGAAGGTGTGGGGGAGAGGAGGAGATAAAGTGAGTAATGTGGGTAAGAGAGAGAATGGTGACGTGGGTGAAGTATTATGAGTGCCATGGGTGACTGGGATTTAACAAGTTTGAGTGAGAGGGATTTAAACAAAGGGAGTGCCACGGATTTAAGGTGAGTGAGTGAGATTAAAATAAGTAGTACAGATGTGAGATATTTAGTCTGCGTAAGTGGGAGAGATTTAAGGTGAGTGAATGACTGGGATTTAAGTAGTGTGTCAGAGAATTATTAAAATAGCCTGCTGTGAGTTAGAAGGATCTAAGTAGTGTGAGTGAAAGAGATTTAAGTAGTAGTAGTAGTAGTAATAGTAGTGTGTGTGTGTGTGTGTGTGTGTGTGTGTGTGTGTGTGTGTGTGTGTGTGTGTGTGTGTGTGTGTGTGTGTGTGTGTGTGTGTGTGTGTGTGTGTGTGTGTGTGTGTGTGTGTGTGTGTGTGTGTGTGTGTGTGTGTGTGTGTGTGTGTGTGTGTGTGTGTGTGTGTGTGTGTGTGTGTGTGTGTGTGTGTGTGTGTGTGTGTGTGTGTGTGTGTGTGTGTGTGTGTGTGTGTGTGTGTGTGTGTGTGTGTGTGTGTGTGTGTGTGTGTGTGTGTGTGTGTGTGTGTGTGTGTGTGTGTGTGTGTGTGATGAAACGCCAATATATGCTCCCCTGGTCTTTCTCCTACCTTGTCCTCCACTTTCTTTTCGCCAGGTCAGTAAGGAAATAGTGATCGAGATAGTACAAGCGCTGACAGAAATTCTTGTTCACTCCATTGTAATAAATAAAGAAACATTAAGTAATCAGTTTTGGAATCCAGTGTTGCGGTCTCCCCATACCATCAGTTTATTTATTTATTTTTCATTTTAGAACGGCGGGTTTCACATAATATAACCTTCCAAATGCAGGATGTAAAAGTTATTCCCTGGCTGGAACAGTAAGGTAGTTCTTTTTTCCCCTTGATTAGACTCCCCTATTAACTACACTCTCCGTCGAAAATGAAAATTACAGTGATGTTGGAAAAATGGATGGCTAAGCACTTAATATTCCTTGTACTACTACTCCCTTCCCATAATTACGTCACTGAAGTATCAGACAATCTGGTGGCCAATTTACTCGTACTTTGTCTTCATAAATACCCAAGACGCCTCTAATAAGGAAAAGAGAACGTGAAGGAAGGAAACCAAACAGATGGCAGGGCCGTGAGTTACTAAAGCCTGCCAGGCACCAGATGGAGGGTTTTGTTTAAAAATTCACTGCTTCACTGGCCTCTTTGGGTTTAACATCTAGTTAGCGAAGAGATACACCTAAAACAAGAGGTTCACGACCTAGGGGAGTCAGATGCTACGACAGGAAAAAGAGTATCCCGGCAGTAAGACTAGATATACGGCTACAGACTAAAAGGCCTCGATCAAGGCCCTTCTTATCATCAACTTGGGAGACTTTCCAGCAAGTGTTCCTTACCGGTTTACTTCTCTTCTAGTACGTTAATATAATTGTGTATGTTATTTATGCAATATAAATGTGTTAAAAACATAAATAACCAACAAGAGATTATTTTGCTGTAATATGCAAAACTGTCCGCCAAGGATAAATAGTTAGGAAGCCTCGTATGATGAGAATAATACAGGCACAAGACACCTCCTGGAAAAAGGCCGCACCAACAAATATAACCTTAAAACTTACTTGACTATGTACAGTTGTGGACAAATATATCTCCACGTCTTAATCGAACCATTATGAAATTCTTCCACGTTATTCTGAAGAGTATGCTGGGTTCCAAATATAACATTACAGGATTTTGAAAGTCATTGTTCACTGTCCCGTAATTTTTCGCAATGATGTGTAACGATATTTACTTCCACACCTGCACCATTAACGCCGGCCTAGTTACCGTGGCCAATCAGAGAATACCATGCCGTTTTTACCAACATCCAGCCTATTAATATACGAGGGTAATACTAGTTTTTGCTGGCGATTCCACGCGGCCGTAATTTAGTGTATTATATGCCGGGCAAGATTATTTTTAGGGCACACGTTTATGCAAAGTAATCCCTTCAGTATGGTTATTTTTAAATTTTACTTTATTCTTGTTATTACTGGACGACTGTATACACTTTCGCACACTGGAGAGAGAGAGAGAGAGAGAGAGAGAGAGAGAGATCATCCATAGCCTCTGAGCACTTCAACTTTAGCAAACAATCCATCAACCCACTAAGGCCTGGGATATTGATCTATCTATCTATCTATAGCCCGACGCCCTAATCCCGCAAAGGGTGGCCGCAGACAAAACGCCTCCAAGTCACTCTGTCACCCACCATTTGACTCCCCTCCCCCCAACTCACCCCCCCCTCCCTCATATACCTCTCAACTCCATCCCTCCACCTCATCCTCGGTCTACCCCTCCCTCTCCCTCCCTCCACCTCACCTACATACACCCTCTTAGTCAGTCTTTCATTCTCCATCCTCTCCACATGTCCAAACCACCTCAGTGTATTTCTCCTAATCTTTTCAACCACATCCACATCTACCCCACAACGTTCCTTCACTTCTTCATTCGTCAACCTGTCCCTCCATGTCACTCCACATGCTCCTCTCAAGTAACTCATTTCCACTGCTCTCACTCTTGACTTGTTCCCCTCTTGCAAGGTCCACGCCTCGCTTCCATACGTCAGGGTAGGGATCACAATACCATCATGCAGTGACTTCTTAACTTCCATACTCACCTCCCTATTTCTCATCACTGCTTTCAGTGTGCCAACAACCTTCCTTCCCTGCTGTACCCTTTCACGTACTTCATCCCCCAAAATTCCATCCTTACTCATCACACTACCCAAGTACTTGAATGCACTCACATTCTCCATATCCTCACCATCCAACCTCACTGCACACTCTGTGACTTCATTCCTCTCAAACACCATAACTTTACTTTTGTTTACATTAACTTTCAGCTTCCTCCTCCTACACACTGTCCCAAATTCATTCACCAAACCTTGCAACTCCCATTCATCTTCACTCAACAATACTGTATCATCAGCAAACAGCAACACCGGAAGCTTCCAAATCTCACCCTCATTCATTAGGGCCACCCCACATCCACTGCCCTACCTTGTACCTCCTTTACGACCCCATCCATATATATATTAAACAGCCATGGAGACATTACACACCCCTGTTTCAGTCCCACATTGAGATCAAAGAACTCACTCAGCTCACCATCCACTCGCACCGTAGCCCTAGCTCCCTCGTACATACTCTTCACAGCACTCAGCAATTTCCCCTCCACTCCATATATTCTTAATACCTTCCACATACCTTTCCTATCTATTCTGTCATAAGCTTTCTCCAAGTCCATGAAGGCAGCGTACACTTTCCTTCCCTTCTCTAGATACTTCTCCACTAAACATCTTAGAACAAATATCTGATCTACACACCCTTTTCCCTTCCTAAATCCCCCTTGTTCTTCTCCAACTAGCTCCTCTGTCATATGCCTAACCTTATCAATGAGTATTCTACCATATATTTTACCAGTCACACTAAGAAGGCAAATACCCCTATGGTTACCACATACTTCTCTCTCCCCTTTTCCTTTGTACAGAGGAACAATTATACCTGATTTCCAGTCCTCTGGAACCCTTCCCTCTTCCCAAGCCAATCTACACAACTTCCATATCCACTCCACAACAATCTCACCCCCATACCTAAGCATTTCACCACACACTCCATCAATTCCTGGGGGCCTTTCCCAGCTTAATCTTCTTCATCGCTTCCACTACTTCCGCCCTACTGATCTCTTCCTCCCTCCTCTCATCTCTTCTTCTCCCAGCCATTCCCCAACCACTTATACTCACACTGCTCTCACTCTCTACATTCAACAAATCCTCAAAGTGCTCCTTCCATCTCCTCAATTTCTCTCTCTTCTCCACCAACAATCTATTATTCCTATCTTTCACTCCCCTACTATTTCCCCTTTCACACTGCCTTACTTTCTTTACCTCCTTCCAAAACAATTTCTTACTCTCCCTCCATTTCACACTCAGATTCCTCCCAAACTCTTCATCCACTTTCTTCTTACTCTCCTTCACCAGTCTCTTAACCTCCCTTCTCCTGCTCACATATACCTCTCTCTTCTCTCTCTCATCTTCTCCCCTTCCTCTACTCGCCAACCATTCACCATATGCCTTCTTCTTTTGTTCCACAGCTCGTTTCACCTCATCATTCCACCATGCTGTCCCTTGCACACCCTTGCATCTCCTCCTCACTCCACAAACCGCCTCACACGCTGCGCTTATCTCTTCCGTGAATATCTTACATACGTCTTCCACCCCTTCCATCTGCTCTAGCTCATACCTTCCCAATCTTTCTTCCACTATGCTCTTATACTCTGTCCTCTTCTCACTATCATGCAATTTCTCCACTCTTCTCACAGGAGCTGCTTCCTCCTGTCTTCCCCTTCGCCTCCTCAACCACTTTCTTTGCAGCTCTACCTTGGCCATCACTAAGTGATGGTCCGAGACTCCATTCCCCCACCCTCTCCACACCCTTGCATCCAACACTTGTCTTCTCATTCGCTCATCCACACACACGTAGTCTATCATTGCCTTTCGTTCAACAAGTTCACCATCCATCCTCCTCATTACTCTCCATGTATACCGGTGGATCATCTTATGACGAAAGTAGGTGTTGGCTATTGCCAACCCCTTACCAGCACAGATGTCCACCAAAGCACTACCATTCCCATCTACTTCCGCTGGCACACCCCACTGACCAACCACTCCATCCACTCGTACATTCCCGACTTTGCCATTCATGTCTCCAATCAACAGCACTCTCTGCTCCTCTCAAACTTGTCCATACATGCTTCTACTCGCCCAAAACTCATCTTTCACTCTTGCCACTTGATCCTCTGTTGGAGCATACACACATACAATCGCCCATGCTTGTATACCTACTTTCATCCTCACCCATACAAATCCTTGCACCCACTGTTCCATACTCTCTTATATTCTCCTTCCACTTCTTGCTTATCATCAGACATACTCCCTCTCTTGCCCTCTCATTCTCACTGACTCCCGCACATATACCTACACCGTATTCCCATTCTCTCATCCTTTCACCTTTCCATTTAGTTTCAGTCAATCCACATATATCCACTTTTGCATCCTCAAGCACCTGGACAATCTCTCTCTCTTTCACTTCATCATTCACTCCTCTCACATTCCACGTTCCTACCCTCAGAATGTCCTTTGTCCGTTCCTTAGTCGTCAACGTATGGTCCGTCCGGGTCCGAGGCGCTTTATTTGCTTTTTTAGTTAGTTCTTTTTACGGGGTGGGGCACTAACCCACCACCAACCCTTTTAGTCGCCTCGTACGACAAGCAGGGATACTGGGGGAGTATTCTTGAAGCCCCCCTACCCAGCAGGAAAAAAAGAAAAGTGATGGAGCAGAGGATATGAAGAGTGGCGAGGTCTGGGGGGGTGAAGGGATGGGGAAGTGATGGAGGGATGATGAAGGAAGGAATAGGAGGAAGGACAGGGGTAGAGGAGGGAAGAAGGAAGAGCGAGGATGTGAGAGCGTGGATAGCAAGGACAAAAATTAAGTTGATACTGTGTTGGCGCGTAGATCATGAACGTGTGAGGTTTAGGGAGGTGAAAGGCAGTGAGAAAGAGTGGAAAGGGTAGAGAGGAGAAGGAGAGAAGGAAAGAGGGGGAGGATTAGTGGGAAATGAGAAGTGGATGGGATAAGGAAGAAACAGAGCAGAGGTGAAAAGGTGACCGAACAGAAAAAGGAGATGAGATTCGTTGGATTATAAAGGGACTGTGAAGGCGCTGAGGTTGTTAGAGTGGTGTGTGTGTGTGTGTGTGCGTGAGAGAGAGAGAGAGAGAGACTAAGAAAGAGAGAAGTTATGAGAGTGAGGAATATTCGTGGATGAAAGGCAGTGACGAAGATTGCAAAGGGTTATGAGGAAAGAGATAGGAGGGATGATACGAGGAGATGAGGAGATGTAATAGGAAGAAATGACAAGGGACGGGCGGAGAGAAAGAGAATGAATGGGACGGTGAATAAGAAGGGATGGGAATTTCAGACAAAGGGAAGGGAAATGAAGAATTGAGGAGGAATGAGAAGGGGAGGGGAAGGAAAAATGGGAAGTAATAGGAATTATTACAAAAAGATGAACAGGTATAGGAAGATGAGGATAGAGTCGAACTTTAGAGTGATAATGAAATATGGGATGAAAATACGGGGAGAGGAAAAAGAAGAGAAAGGGTATTAAGAATAGAAGATCAATGAGAAGGTGGGATAGAAAGGGAGAAAGGCTAAACACATGAGAAAAAGAGCTGGAGGACACGATGAAGGTGAAAGGGAGGGAAGAAAATTGAAAGAGGAGAGACGAAAGTGAGGCGTAATAGAAATGAGGACGTGAGAGAAGAGGAAGGAAGGGTGACAGAGGGAGGGGAGAGAAATGACAGAAAAAAAAAAAAAAAAAAAGAATATGGAAGGGGATAGGAGGGCGGAGTAAAGAGAACGGGATAGAAGTGTTGATGAAAAGGAGAGGGAGCGGGAGAGGAAATCGTAGGATACACAGATACCAGGAGGCTTGTTAGCCTATAACGAGGGTATCTGCTGGGAAAACTAATTAGGCTAAAGATCGAGGTGTGAGAAAAAGAGGACCCGACGAGAGGAATTAATGAGAAGGGAAATGGAAAGAGGGAAAGGAAGAGAAGAGAGAGAGAAACGAAGGGGAACAAAGAGACGTGAGAAAAGGGAATGAGAAAAGGCTGTAGAAGGATAAATAATTAATGAGAACTAAGGGAAAACGATGATAAAGGAAGAAGATGGAGGGATGAGAAGGGATGAAATGAATGAAAAGGAAGAGATGAGAGTATGACATTAGAGGAAGGGAAAATATAAGTAGATACAGAAATAGAAGAGGGAGACTGTGAAAAGAAACTGGGTAAAAAAAAAGGTGAGATGAAGAGAGTGGAGAGGGGTGTGTGGATGATAAGGGAGGAAGGGAGATGTATTATCAGGGGAACAGAGAGGAAGACAATACGAGGAGAGTGGAGAGAGATAAAGAAAGAGAAATGAGGAAAGAAGAGAAATAGATAGAAAAGAGGAAGAGGGGGGGGGCAGCGAATGAAACGTGACGAGAGAGAAGAAATGAGATTGAAATGAAAAGAAGGAAAGGATGAGATAAGAAAAAGAAGGAGAGGAGACACCAGATGATAAGGGAAGAGAGATAAGGAATGAAAATGGGAGGGAAAGAAAGGATGAGATGAGGAGAAAAAGGAAATCCGAGGAATGGACGGTACCGGAAAGGGGAGTAACCACGAGACCGAGAAAGAAGGGAAGATAAAAAGATGAAAAACTGCGTGGGAAGTGAGAAAAGAAGGGAAGAATGAAGAGTAGATGGAAAAGAAGAGTTGACGATCAGCGTACGGCAAGGAAAGGGGAACAGTTATAGTAATTGAAGGGAAAATAAAATGAAGATGTAAGAATGGGATAGAGGAAAAATTGTGGGAGTCAGTTTTAGAAGTACGGGAAAGAGAACTGGGGAGAAAGTGGTGAGACAGGGTGAAGTGGAAGTATGAGGAAAGGAGAAAAAGAAGAGAGGGCGAGAGAAAGAGGGAAGGAGAGGTAGGTGATTAAAGGTATTGGGCAAAAGAGGGAAGGGAGAGGAGCAAATAAAAGAGTACACAGACAGTAAAAATAAATTTTGGTTTTCTCGAGATCATTAATTTGTTATACCGTGGATTATAACTACGATATCTTTTTTATGAGTCATGGACAGTGATAACAAGCAGTAAGGCTCCCCCCGTCCACCAAAACTTCCAGCCAAAAAACGGCGGGAAAAAGTTATAAGAATTACTACTGAGCAAATATATAACTGATAGAGAAACTTCATATAAAAGATGAAGGGAAAACATATTTTACACCATTTTAACAAAACAAAGGTGTGTGTGTGTGTGTGTGTGTGTGTGTGTGTGTGTGTGTGTGTGTGTGTGTGTGTGTGTGTGTGTGTGTGTGTGTGTGTGTGTGTGTGTGTGTGTGTGTGTGTGTGTGTGTGTGTGTGTGTGTGTGTGTGTGTGTGTGTGTGTGTGTGTGTGAGAGAGAGAGAGAGAGAGATGATTCACTGATTTAAATATCCCATTGGAGCCTAGTGTCCCGAGTATTGGACAGAACTGGGATTTTTCAAGTCTTTATAAAGTAGGGAACCCCCGGGTAGGGAGCTATGAGCTTCGCGACTATAAGCCGATAGGCGGAGGGCGGTACGCTTAGTACCCTCCCAGTGCCTTGCCTCGCCCAGCACCCCTGGGATCCAATGGGTTAATGACTGGCAAACCTATTAGTCTCTTCAACCCATTGGAGCCCAGTGTCCCGAGTATTGGACAGAACTGGGATTTTTCAAGTCTTTATAAAGTAGGGAACCCCTGGGTAGGGACCCATGAGCTTCGCGACTATGAGCCGATAGGCAGAAGGCGGTACGCTTAGTACCCTCCCAGTTCAATGCCTCGGCCAGCACCTCTGGTATCCAATGGGATATATTGTAATTTGTGTATTCCGTCGCGGCTCCACTCTTCAAAGTTTATCTTCCTTTGTACCTATGTAATGAGTTGTGTCCCTCTCTGTCTACTGTCTGGCCACCTTCCTGCTTCCTCAGTCCTGAATGTGTTCGCCTCGAGAGAAAAACGAAAATGCCAAGAAATCTTATGTAGAAAGACTGACCCAACCTCAGTTATAAAAGCTTGACATCAAGATTACTGTTTCTGTCCAGAGTCAGTATATAAATTATCCCTCCCATTTTTGCTGTGTATGTGAAATGTTAAAAGCTCTATGTGCCAGCCACTCGCCTCGGCCGTATGTGACAGTTTCCTCCCTCTAACATTCACATGTTTGTTCTTTGGCTGATTTATGTTTATATATAGGAACTAAA
Source organism: Coenobita brevimanus (assembly GCF_032717465.1). Classification (NCBI taxonomy): domain Eukaryota; kingdom Metazoa; phylum Arthropoda; class Malacostraca; order Decapoda; family Coenobitidae; genus Coenobita; species Coenobita brevimanus. The sequence goes on from NC_137033.1 coordinate 44,560,147, forward strand.
ATACAACTACCATAAGTCTATAAACTGAAAGAAGGTTACTTGGTTTGTGTTTTGTAAGAAGAAGTATATTTTGCCAATCAAAATGTGACCACACACAGGCATGTGATCTTTTGACGAATGACTGTGAACAACAGGCGCTGTTTCATAACCATGTGGTGGTGTTTACCACCAAGACTATATTATGGTGAACAAGATCATGTGGTGGTGGTTATGACTATGACCACATTGTGTTTATGACCAAGGCTATGTGATGGTGATACCATGTGGTGTTTATGACCATGTGGTGGTGTTACCATGTGGTGGTGTTTATGACCATGTGGTGATGTTCATGACCATGTTGTGGTATTTATGACCATGTGGTGGTGTTTATGACCAAGGCTATGTTGTGGTGGTGATACCATGTGGTGGTGTTTATGACCATGTGGTGGTGTTTATGACCACGTGGTGGTGTTTATGACCATGTGTGGTGTTTATGACCATGTGGTGATTTTATGACCATGTGGTGGTGTTAATGACCATTTGGTGGTGTTTATGACCATGTGTGGTGTTCGTGGTGGTGCTTATGACCATTTGGTGGTGTTAATGACCATTTGGTGGTGTTTATGGCCATGTGTGGTGTTTATGACCATGTGGTAGTGTTAATGACCATGCAGTGGTATTTGATGGCTATGTAATTGTATTTCATGCTGAGGTGGTGGCAGTTATCGCCACGTTGTATTGTTTATAACCATGTGATGGTGCTTATAACCTTCTGGTGGTGTTTATGATCATGTGTTACATTTGACCATATAGTGGTGGTTATGACAATGGCCAGGTGTTAGTGTTTATTGACCTGTGGTGGTGTTTATGATCATGTGTTACATTTGACCATATAGTGGTGGTTATGACAATGGCCAGGTGTTAGTGTTTATTGCACTGTGGTGGTGTTTATGATCATGTGTTACATTTGACCATATAGTGGTGGTTATGACAATGGCCAGGTGTTAGTGTTTATTGCACTGTGGTGGTGTTTATGATCATGTGTTACATTTGACCATATAGTGGTGGTTATGACAATGGCCAGGTGTTAGTGTTTATTGCACTGTGGTGGTGTTTATGATCATGTATTACATTTGACCATATAGTGGTGGTTAAGACAATGGCCAGGTGTTAGTGTTTATTGCACTGTGGTGGTGTTTTGGGCCATGTACTGGTGTTTATGACCATATGGTGGTGTTTATGACCATATGGTGGTGTTTATGATCATGTGGTACATTTGACCATATAGTGGTGGTTATGACACTGGCCAGGTGTTAGTGTTTATTGACCTGTGGTGGTGTTTATGATCATGTGGTGTTACATTTGACCATATAGTGGTGGTTATGACAATGGCCAGGTGTTAGTGTTTATTGACCTGTGGTGGTGTTTTGGGCCATGTACTGGTGTTTATGACCATGTCCATGTGGTTGAGTTTATGACCATTACCATGTGGTTGAGTTTATGACCATTACCATGTGGTTGAGTTTATGACCATTACCATGTGGTTGAGTTTATGACCATTACCATGTGGTTGAGTTTATGACCCTTACCATGTGGTTGAGTGTATGACCAATACCATGTGGTTGAGTTTATGACTATTACCATGTGGTTGAGTTTATGACCATTATTATGTGGCTGAGTTTATGACCATATCCATGTGGTTGAGTTTATGACCATTACCATGTGGTTGAGTTTATGACCATTACCATGTGATGTTTATAACCATGTGGTGGTGTTTATGACATGAGCACGTGTGTTCACGACTATGTGCTGGTGTTTGTAATGATCACCATGAGGTGGCTTTTAGGACCATGAACACATGTTGGTGTTTATGTTGTGGTGTTTATGTCCATGCGGTGGTGTGTATGACCATCACCATGTGCCTGGGTTTATGACGTTGTGTTTATTTCTCTTCTGTTGCTATTTTATGTTACTATATTGTTTTTTTTTTTTTTTTTATTATCCTCTCGGGTCACAAGGTAGTGCCTATATGAAGATGATTTTTCCATGACGGTCGCCCTTAAGACAAATTACAAACATAATGTGAGTGCCATGGAGTCCTTCACTGTCTTCTCTGGCACACGACCTCGCATTCATACTCACCAGTAAAAAATGTGTCAAAACTGAAATTGTTTTGTTTACTATCCACCAGTTGATATGGACTGTGTTTTAAAAGATATAAATAATTAAAAACAGCGTTCTTAATTTTTCATTAAAAATGTCGAAGATGTAGGTAAAGGATGCCTTCATGTGGAGGTACCAAACCGGATGGCTCTGGTGCCTGGCTCTATAAATGTCCCTCACCTTACTCTTCATCCCCCACAAGTGGGATGGTGGACTGCAGGAGAAAGGCAACTTCAGCCAGCATTCTATTGGGTTCATGTCCAGATGAGCTTGAGGCAACAACAAGAACAAACACAACATGAACGAGAACAACAGTAATAAAAGGATTATTATTATTATTATTATTTTTTTAGCGATATACTACCACGGGTGTGGGGACGTGGCCTAACTGTTAAAGTGGGCCCGAGCCTATAAAGATTAAGAACCCCGGGTCCAGCTGAAGGTTTCAAGAAAAAAGAAGGCTTACAATGCAGTAAAAGAAAAGCCTTGGAAATATAGAAAACGACAAGTGCTCGTGGGCCCTTCAGGCCCCTCGTGTTTATGTGCTGTTCTAGTGTAACGTTGTCACTTGGATTTTTTGCAGCTAACCAATTGATCGTGTTATTTGCTGCTTCAGGAATGGAACCCAAGCTGTCCGAATGCAAGTCCGAAGTACACACACGGACACACGGCTACCGCTACAATTGATTTCCGTTCTACCTCTGAGCAAAAAAGTCTACGGAGATCCTATGCCGGGCTTCGGGGGCAGCGTTTTTGGGTCAAAATGTGATTGCTCATTAATTAAAGTTTTTCAATCGTGATGGGACCAAGTTTTTTCACATCAGCGATTTTTTTTTTTGCGATTTTTGTGCCAATTTTGGTGCGATTTGAATGTGTAGTTTCGGCTGCCCAAAACACACACACACACACACACACACACACACACACACACACACACACACACACACACACACACACACACACACACGGCTAGTGCTATAGTATATTAGATGACTGGCAAACGCTGCAGACGACTGTAATGTATAAACTCTTTCCCCCCGATGCCGTCTTTTATATTGTTATTAATCTGACTACCGAACTGACAAACTGATACAATAAAACTGACCACATGTACTGAAAGCCAAGGATTTAACGATAGCCATGTCATATTCCTCCATTATTAAAGGCCTCTCCTCAGCACCGTCCTCGTACTGAAAGGGATAAACAGGAATAATATTACTTACATGGCAGTGTTGAGCAGTTCTGCATCTTCCATGATCTGCAAGGGAGAATACGAGAACAATGTGAGACTTGGGTATTATAGTTACTTCTAAGCATGTCGATCCCCTCTTGAGTCAGACTACCCGTTTTAATACTATGTTTTTGCTATTTTCAGACCATTATATTCAGATTAGGAGAGACCTCTTGTGGCGATGGACCTCAGCTAAATATAGTTGTCTAGATAAGGATTATACTAACAATGCACATCATCAAACTGAAGGGGTCAGGGAGCACTGAATATCTGATTGGGGAAGAGGAATCTTGTTGTTTGTAATACTTCAGGAACTCAGTTCTTACATCTTTCGGTTCATCAAATTCTTCCGCAGGATTATCCTCTAATTTTTAACAACATCCAACTAAATCCTGCATCATCTTTAAACATGACTGGGGTTTCAATTTCTCGGAATTTATCTTGGAAGGATCATATTACCTCGCTTGTAAATACTGCTTCCCAGAAATTAAGTGTGCTAAGCCGACTCCGCGCCTTCCTTACCCCTGCACTGCTGTTAACGTTATACTCGGGTTTTATTCGCCCGTGTCTAGAGTACAACTCTCACGTATAGGGAGGCTCCCCACATAAAGCTCCTCTCAACAAAGTGGAGTCTACTTGTTTTCGTCTCATTAACTCTCTTATTGGCTCTCTTCAAACTGTCTCTTTGCAGCACTGCCACATCTTTATCTCTTTTCTATTGCTACTTCAATAGTCACTGCACCTCTGAACTGTGTGCTTCCTTCCCTCCACCACTACGGCGGGCACGTAGCACCCGTCTTTCAACAAACTCTCATCCCTTTTCTGTCCAGCTCTCTAATGTAAGAGTTAACTGTTACTCTCAGTCCTTCATGTATGCAACAGGTCAACTCTGGAACTGTCTTCCTCTGTCTGTATTTCCTACTGTCTATGTCCTCCAGTCAAACGCAGTGTGTCCAGGGATCTCAAAATGAACAGATCTTAAATTTGGCTCATTGCTATCTTGGTGTAGTTCTCTTCTTTGAGGAAACAATCTTACCGGCTTCTGGCCTTTGGTTCCTTTCTCCATGCATAAAAAAAAAAAAAAAAGATACGGCAATTCGAGCTGTTTCAACTATTAATATGAAATTTACTGAAACAAATCCTCAACATGAACATGATAATGAAAGGTGACACACACACACACACACACACACACACACACACACACACACACACACACACACACACAGTATTTAACCCTAAAATTGTTTATGAAATGGTGGATTCGACTGTACCATCTAGCACAGGTTTGAGAACTGTGTGTGTGTGTGTGTGTGTGTGTGTGTGTGTGTGTGTGTGTGTGTGTGTGTGTGTGTGTGTGTGTGTGTGTGTGTGTGTGTGTGTGTGTGTGTGTGTGTGTGTGTGTGACATCAGTGGATATTGGTGTTTTTGTTGTTCCAGTTGTGAGGAGAAATAGCGGTCCTGGTTATTGCTTATCCAATTGATTCTTCTTTTGTTGTCCACAGCTTCCGCGCACCAACCCTCCCACCAGTCCACATACTCCCCCCCCTCTTTCTCTCTCTCTCTCTCTCTTTCTCTCTCTCTCTCTCTCTCTCTCACACACACACACACACACACACACACACACACACACACACACACACAGACTATGATGCACTGAGATTTGAAACACCACCCCCCAATGTTGTAATCAATTTAAGGACGAACATTTGATCCTCTCCATTGCCCTTGACCCCTGACTTACTGCTCTCAAAACCTAATTACTTTACCCTTACCTGACCCTCAGCCCATCCACCAAATCATGTCCAATTCAGACTGAAAAAAAAAGTGTTACAGTTGAAATTGCCGTATGAGCATCACCTTTGATTTACTGTTCTGAATACAAAACAGTTTCATTCTTGGCTAACATTATACGTTTTCCACCAAGTTTGATCCGGACGAGTCAAAACTGTGTGAGTTAAAGGGCTGAACCTTTAACCTTGCTTTGTGGCCTTTGCCTATGACCGATTGGTCTCAAAACATCATAAGTTAATCCTTTTCTGTCCTTCGACCTTTGGTACGGGTTTGGTCAAAACTGAATCAAAACTGTTTCAGTTGACTTTGCCCTTGACCTATGACCTGAGACTTTTTTGGGCTGAAGAATAATCGCCTTTTTCTTTGATGAACCTCAGTCATTATGTCAGACTTGTTGCAAGTACGTCCAATAATATTTTTTTTTCCCATAATCATGCTAACATATAGACAAACTTAACCAGTCATATATTACTGTCGCGTTTTTGCACCGGCACAATAAAGTCCACTGCAGAACCGGGCCTTTTCAGAGAGTGATAGTCAAGACTGTAGCTATCCCATACAAGCGAAGTACGAATGGACAACGGTAGTCTGTATGAAGAGTAGTGCATGTGAGTCAATGCTGTACTGGTATGGTTGTATCAAAATATGTATATATCAGCTATAAAATCGACACGGTGCCAACATGTGCAAGGCTATGTAAGGAAATACTACCAGCACCATTTAAATAGCCGCCGAGGCGTGGGCTCGAACCTGTGAGGCCTAAACTTAGGGTTCACGCATCACAAGACGAGTAGGCTTACCATAATTACCAAGCCAGCACAGCTTGTAAACTGAATACAATCGCATGGAAGTAGCAAGAATAAAAAAAAAGTAATGTGTTACAAGGGGTCAGTTCGGCAAGATTAACACTGACATTAATTTGGCCATCACATACCGTACTCTCCATGGCTGCCGTACTATCCATCTTCACTTCACTTGGTTCATCAGTCACCTACGACCGTTATATGCTTAAATACTCCAAAGAGTTAATAAGTGAACACACTATGTCCTCCTTTAAGGTGATTAAAGCGGTAATAAACTGAACTTCGCTGTTCCCTTATCGTCTGACAACGCTTCTCCCACACCAACGTAAATGAAACTAAAAGTCCGTACCAGTAGTCCAGTAACAGCGTTGCAGTAAAGCCACAATGGCTCTGACGTCATTATTCCACACGTTTTCATTTGGTGGACATGGTGATAGAAAACGTGATGTTGCTACAACTTAAGTGATAGATATGAGTATTCCATGAACAAGTATGAATAATATATTAATATATACTCTGATTTAAGTTCACGGAAATTAAAAGGTTACAGTGAAAAAAATAAAGCAGCGGTACATACTGACTAGTAGACATCTTAGAGAGAAATTATTTTACCAACACCCAGCATATAATAAAATGAAGTAATTAACCATATAGCAAATACATTCACCAGGTTATCCTTGCAGGATAGAAAATAAATATACAGTGCAGTATACATATCTTTGGTGGCCATATACCATAGCAAACACGTTCACAGTTCATGTTCACACGATTTACAGAAAGAGTTGCTGCTGTAGTTCTTGAACACCTAAGTATTACTACAAATGGTTGGAATTTGTCTTCTAAAAAAATTGCGAAGTTATAATCTATCATGTAATAACTATACCGCTGACCAGGTGCAGATAGACAGTGTTCCACGACGTTGTAGTTTTGATCAAATGAACTGCAATCCCTTGCAGGAGGAGTAAGAGAATTAAAAAAATTTCAGTCCCTTATAGCCAAACAAATTTCAACGTTGCTAATAATAGTGATCAATGGACCCAGGAACTTCGAATGTTTCACAACAATGCAGAGCAAAAGCTAGTCTAATTGTTTCTTTGTCACTTTTTAGTGAGTTTTTCTTGTTTTTGTTGTTTTTAGTTTTGACTAGGCCAAAGAGAAGTTGAAAGCCCCACGCAACTCAGCAAGTGATAGAGCAGTTTTAATCTATACCAAAAACAACACGAACGTCTTTAGATTATTTGAAAGACACACATTACACGCGTGTGTACAAATATATTTGTACGCTCCTGAGTGGGAATCGAACCCTGGACCTCTTAGACAGAAGTCAGGCACTGATACTACTCGACCAGGCGTGATAAATGCTGTGACAACCTGAGTTTTTTTTTTTTTTTTTTTTTTTTTTTTTTTGACGAACCAGGTAAATCCATTATGGAAGGATTTATTTCAGTCACAACACATTAGGATTCTATCACAGCCCCACGCAACTCAGCAAGTGACAAGCAGTTTTAATCGATCCCAGACACAACACTAGCGTCTTTAGATGTTGGAGAGAGACATTACACGCGTGTGTACAAGTATATTTGTACGCTCCTGACTGGGAATCGAACCAATAATGGATTTACCTGGTTCGTCAAAAAAAAAAAAAAAAAAAAAAATCAATCTGTTACAGCTTTTATCACGCCTGGTCGAGTGGTTTCAGTGCCTGACTTCTATCTAAGAGGTCCAGGATTCGATTCCCAGTCAGGGGCGTACAAACATATTTGTACACACGCCTGTATATATATATATATATATATATATATATATATATATATATATATCATGTTCGTTTAATGACACGAAAATTAGTAGGGAGTGTGGTGTAATGATGGGCCTAGTGCAGCACAGTTTACACGCACGCTAAGTATAATATAAGATCCGATAGTGTGACAGTGTGACATTTTCAGGGAGCCTACAGAACAGGGCAGTGGGGGGAAACAGGAGTCATTTTATTTTCCTTTATCACTGATATCATCATCATCATCATCATTATTATTATTATTATTATTATTATTATTATTATTATCACTCCCATCTTAAATGTCGGGACCGACTGCCTAGCCCCGGGCTTCTACGCTCCTCATGGGGCAATGTAGGATTGAATGATGGATGGATGGATTATTAATATCCATTGCTTTCCCTTGGTTTGTCTGCTTGTTTGTCTGTCTTTCTGTTAACAACTTTACGCTAAAACTGCTGGTGCGATTTTGACTAAAATTACAGGGATGATGGACTATGACTTGCTGATCACTTGATTATATTTTGGGCCAAATTGGGCCCAGGCCCAGGCTGTAGGCCCAACAAACGTAAGAAATTATACCTGTAAAAAATCGTTTTTATCGCCATAACGCTTTTTGCATTCGTCATATCGACATGAAAACAAAGCCTAAAGGTGCATCTTTCAAATCTGCGTCCTATAACCTATCTCATTATATCGCTGGGGCCATCCCCTAGTTAGCGATAGGGGGTCAATGTCAGGTGGGTCAGGCCTAAAATTTCTATCTATCTATCTATTGCCAGACGCCTTAATCCCGTACGGGGTGGTCACAAACAAATCGCCTCCATGTCGCCATGTCGCCCACCATTTCACTGCCCTGCTTCCAGCTCACACACACCCTCTCTCATATACCTCTCCACTCCATCCCTCCATCTCATCCTTGCCCCCCCCCTCCCTCTTTCCCCCTCCACCTCACTCACATACACTCTCCTTGTCAGTCTCTCGCTCTCCATCCTCTCCATATGGCCAAACCACCTCAAAGTGTTTCTCCTACCGCATCCTATCACATCCACACCCACACCACAACGCTCTTTTACAGCCTCATTTGTCAGTCTGTCTCCCCATGTGACTGCATATGCTCCTTTCAGATAACTCATTTCCACTGCTCTCACTCTTGACTTGTGTCCCTCCAATAAGGTCCAAGCTTCACTTCCATACATTAGAGTTGGTATCACAATACTGTCATGTAGTAACTTTTTCACTTCCATGCTTACTTCCCCGTTCCTTATCACTGCTTTCAAGGAACCAGCAACCTTTCTTCCTTGCTGTACCCTTTGAAGCACTTCACAATCCAAACTTCCATCCTAACTCATCACACTACCCAGGTACTTAAACGTACTCACATTTTCCATTTCCTCCTCATCCAGCCTCACTGTACATTCACTGACTTCACTTCTCGCGAAGACCATAACTTTACTCTTCCCTAATGAGCGATTGGTGAAAAAGATAACTAGATCTGATGTGAGAGGTGTAAGACTGAGAGGAAGACCACGAATAGGATGGATGGACAGTGTGAAGAGAGCGCTGGATGCGAGAGGGATGTCTGTTGAGCAAGGAAGAGTGGCTGTGCGTGACAGAAATAAATGGAGAGAAATTGTGAATGAATAAGTGATGACGCAGCCCTGAGGGGATTTCTCCCGCATTTGGTCTGATCAGCTAGTCAGGTCAGGTGCGGGTAAGGGGATGGGTCTGTTATGATGTGGCAGGGGTAAACCAGTTCTGCTGTCGGGCCCTGCTGTGGATGTCACTGCTTGCATTGCGCAGTTGACCCTTGTGCGGTGTGATGCGGTGAGGATCTGTCCGTTCTCCCCTTTGGGGCTAAGATGCGAATGAATGTGTTTGAATGGATGAGTAAATGGAGAGTGAGTCGTCCTGTCTCGGCTACCTCCCTTTCCTTGGGGGAAGCAGCCTAGGTATATAGATAGATAGATAGACATTCACCTTTAGATTCCGTTTCATACACACTCTCCCAAACTCATCCACCAAGCTTTGCAGCTCCCCTTCGTCATCACTTAAAAACACAGTATCATCTGCAAGCAACAGTACAGGGAGTTTCCAAACACTGCCCTCTCTCATTAGTGCCACTCCGACATCCACTGCCCTACCTTGTATCTCTTTTATAACCCCATTCATGTACAGAGTGAACAACCATTTGAGACATGACACATCCCTGTTTCAACCCAACCTTCAAATAGAAAAATTCACTCAGTTCACCATCCACATGCACTGCAGCCTTAGCACCATCATACATACTCTTCACAGCATTCAACAACTTCCCATCTACTCCATATATTCTTAATACTTTCCACAATCCTTGTCTATCCACCTTGTCATTGTCATATGCGTTCTCCAAATCCATGAAGGCCGCATACAACTTCTTTACTTTGTCTAGAAACTTTTCCAATAATGATCTAAGAATGAATATCCGGGCTACTCAACCTCCTCCCTTCCTAAAGCCTCTCTGTTCTCCAACTAATTCCTTTGCTATTTCCATAACTCAGTCAATAAGTATCCTGCCATAAACTTTTCCTATTACACCAAAAAGACAAATACTCCTATGATTACCCCACACTTCTTTTTGCCCTTTTCCTTTGTGCAGTGGAATAATTATACCTGACTTCCAATCCTCCGGGACTCTACCTTCCTCCCAGGCCAATCCGCACATCTTCCACATCCATTCTACTGCTATCTCTCCCCCATGCTTCAGCATTTCATACACACTCCATCAATTCCTGGGGCTTTCCCCATTTTGACTTTCCTCATTGCTTCCACAACTTCCATCCTACTGATTTCTTCCTGTCTTTTCACCTCCCTCCTTTTCTCAGCCATTCCCCAGCCACTTATACTTGCATTACTTTCATTCTCTATGTTCAACAATTCCTACAATTCCTTAGTGTTCTCTCCATCTGCTCACTTTTTCTCCCTTCTCCACTAGGAATCTACCGTTTTTATCTTTCACTCCCCGACTAACTTCATTGCCACCCTTTCTAACTCTCTTTACCGCTTTCCAGAAGATTTTCTTACAGTCCCTCCACTTTACACTCAAATTCCCTCCATATTCCTCATCCACTCTCTTCTTTCTCTTACTAATCTTTTCACCTCTCTCTTCCTTTCTACATATAACTCTCTCTTCCGATTCTCAACTTCTTCCACGCCCCTGTATCTCATTCATTCATTATATGCTTTCTTCCTTTGTGCCACAACCTGTCTCACCTCTTCATTCCACCATGCTGTTCCTTGCGCCCCCTTTCGTCTTCACCCCACACACCACCTCACATGCCGCACATATTCCTTCTGTGAATATCTTGCACACACCTTTCATGTCCCCAATAAGCTCCAATTCATATTTACCCAATCGTTCCTCCACTTCTTTCTTATATCTTGCCATTTTTTTCATCCTTTTGTAACATTTCCACTCTCCTTGCATCTACTGTCCTTCCCTTCTTCTATTTCTCCATTTTACTTTGACCTTGATTCTGAGCACCACCAAGTGGTGGTCAGAAAGTCCACTCCCCAAACCTCTATATGCACTTGCATCCATTACACACTTTCGCATCCTTTCATCCACACACACATAATCAATCATTGCCGTCCAGTTCACCAATCACCCTTCTCGTCACTCACCATGTATACCTGTGGATCATTTTGTGCCTGAATAGGGTATTGGCTATCACCAACCCTCTCCTTACACAAATGTCCACTAAAGCACTGTCATTCTCATCTATCTCTGCAGGCACACCCCACTCACCAACTACTCCATCAACCTTCACATTCCTTACTTTACCATTCATATCATCAATCAAAAACACTCTCTCATTCCTTTCAAACTTTTCCATGCACACTTCCACATTTGTCCTGAACTCTTCTCTCACTCTACTTGCACGATCTTGTATTGGCACATACACGCACACAATCGCCCACATTTGTGGTCCAACATTCAGTCTTATTGTAGAGAGGAGGCCTGCAGTCCTAATGGACCCAGGTTCGAATCCCGGCCGGGGCAGGGAACAGTTTAAGGATTTGAATTTCATAAAAAGCAGACTTTTCTGATCTACCAGATGACCCGCCGACATGTCATAAAAATACCCCCGCTAATACCAGTACACCAGTCCTGTATGAGACAGCCCTAGCATGTATTCAATATGGATGGTGGGTGTTAGCGCTGAAGTGGTTACATGTGGAGACGTAGGAGGACTACTGGAACCCAGGGAGGACTACTGGGACTTGGGAATAGGCACTGAGGCCTTTGCCCATGGTCGGACACGTTAAAAAAAAAAAAAAAATCCTTGAGCCAACTGATCCATACTCTCTCGTATTCTCCTTCCATCTGTTACTCACAACAATACACACTCCTTCTTTAGTCCTCTCATTCTCACCTACTCCCGCACATATACCCCATCCATACTCCCATTCTCTCACACTCTCACCTCACCATTTAGTTTCAGTTAATCCACATACATCCACTTTCACACCGTCAAGCACCTGGACAATCTCTCTCTCTCTTTCACCTCATTATTTGCACCCCTTACATTCCACGTCGCCATCCTTATCATGTCCTTTGTTTGGTCCTTAGTCGTCATCTTTTGGTCAGTCCTGGTCTAAGGCTTCTTGTTTGCATTTTTAGTTAGCCTCTTTCCGGGGAGGGGCACTAACCCTCCGCCAACTCACTTGCTGGGAACACGTGTCGGTTGGTTATAAGGTTACCACCCAGGGTTATAAATGCTTTCCTGGTTTACAGGAAATCATTTGGCTTACCACTCAATGTAGAGCTACACTTAAAAAAAAAAGAAAGAAAGAAAAAAAAAAAAGAGTACCACTACACTAAGTGGGGTGGTACTCAACTACCACGAAATTTAAAATGAGCATAAATTCGTCAGTTTTCACCCGATTTACTCCAAATTGATATGTGACATCTTTGACTAGATATCCTGTTGTGTTTATATGTCAGCACTAAAATGACTGCCGGGGACAGGTTTGCTGTTCCTTGGCACCGTTTCTTATTATCATCACCATCAGCAGCAGCAGCCGCAGCAGCATCATGGCCCTCTTTCCCCACCTTAAAATGTTTGAGACAGGATCCAGTAATATGGAAGACAAAAAGTATTACAATGGGAGAACTTTCAACAGCACCATCATTGAAAAGAATATTATTTTTGTTGTACTTGGCGTTGTTGTTGTTGTTATTGTTGTTGTTGTTGTTGTTGTTGTTACATACGAGTAACTGCCACTGTGTGTGTGTGTGTGTGTGTGTGTGTGTGTGTGTGTGTGTGTGTGTGTGTGTGTGTGTGTGTGTGTGTGTGTGTGTGTGTGTGTGTGTGTGTGTGTGTGTGTGTGTGTGTGTGTGTGTGTGTGTGTGTGTGTGTGTGTGTGTGTGTGTGAATAAAACTCAGCATTATTTAACCTGCCTTGCTGGAAGGGTTGATGGCAAGGGAATGAGGAAACCTTGTATTTTTAGGACGATGATCAAAGGTCAGGGACACAGGACAAGGTAAAATGTTGACTTAGCAAAATCAACTAAACAGTTTTTGTCGAATTTAGGCCAAACTGGGGAATGGCTGAGGCTAAGGCAAGAATGAACTGATATAAGTTTGAGTCAAAGGCTTCAGTCAAAGCTCAAGGTCACAGGTTAAGTTCAGTGTTCGACCTCTGTGTGTGGGTTTTAAGAAAATATACTCCAGAAGTTTTGATCTGACCATAACCTAACTTTGTTGAAGTGTTGAGGGTCATGCAAGAGGATTTTTTTTTTTTTTTTGGAACAACAGGTCAGAGGTCATGGTCACAGGGGTAGAATAAACGTTGACTTAACAAAATCAGTTTCAATAATTTTTACCCAGTTTAAAAGTGGTACGGCCAGAATGAACTGATTCAGTTTTGAGAAGAATCGTTTAAAGGTCAAGGTCACAGGGCAAAATTAGTGCTGGACTCGTGTGTGTTGGAGTAAAGAAAATACCGGCAGCTAAAAAAGCTTTGGCAGTATTTTAACCAAATATGGTGGTGGGGTTGAGGGTCGGTGGAGGGGTTGAGGGTCGGTGGAGGGGTTGAGGGTCGGTGGAGGGGTGGAGGGTCAGTCGTGAGGTAAACCTTGGATTTTTTTTAAACAACTGGTTAGAGGTCAAGGTCACAAGATAAGAACAATTTGAATATAATTTTCATCCATTCTTAACCAAACTTCGTGGAAGGTTAGAGAGAGAGAGAGAGAGAGAGAGAGAGAGAGAGAGAGAGAGAGAGAGAGAGAGAGAGAGAGAGAGAGAGAGAGAGAGAGAGAGAGAGAGAGAGAGAGAGTTTTAGAACAATCAGTCCAAGGTCAAGGTTACAGGGAAAGGTGAAAGGTCAAGATCGCATGGTCAGATCAACTAAGGTTAAGGAAAAACAAGGAGGAAATTATTCATTTCTTTAAAAATCACTCAAAAAACAAGGTCACAGGACAAATTCAAAGTTGGACCTGTGTGTGTGTGTGTGTGTGTGTGTGTGTGTGTGTGTGTGTGTGTGTGAAATAACAAAACAGTTTTGTTCTGACTTAGATCAAACTTGATGCAGGAGGTAATGATCATTCATTAGGCTGAAAATTTTTGTTTTTTAACAAAGAATCAAAGGACAAGGTCACATGGGGAGGTCAATATATGCAGTTTCTATCAGATGTACCACACACTAATGTTTGTTGATGGGTTCTGGTTAACACAAGTATAGAGAGATTCAGTTTTGATAAACATCAGTCAGAGGTCAGTGTCAGAGAGAAAGGTCTAAAGTCACTGTCAAGGTCACTAGGGAAAGCCAACTCGGTTTTTATCTTATTCGAACCAAAGTCGGTGGAAGTGTTAAGAATCAGGCAAGAACGAAGTAAATTCGATTTCGAGAGTGATCTGTCTGCGAGTGTCACAAGTCAAATGTAGACTAGTTCGTGGGTATTATTATTATTGTTATTATTATTATTATTATTATTATTATTATTATTATTATTATTATCATTATTATTATTATAACTGCTCACTGGTAGGTGGGGGTGCTCACCATCCACTCACTCGATGTAGTGCTGCATTGGGTGTCTGCCCTTTCCTCTCTTCCTTCCTTCCTCTTCTTTCTTTCCTTAATTTTCTCCTCGTTCTTCTGCTTTACGGGTGACTTTACACTCCCTCTTCTGTCTTTCTTTCCTTCATACTCTCCTCTTCCTTCTGCCTATGGGTGACTCTACACTGAGTGACAAGCCAAATGGTTTCCTGTACACCAGGAAACTACTTACTACGCTGGGTGGTAACCGTACAACCAGATTATGGCGCCTAGTGGTTTAGTGGGTAATTACGGTGCTCCAGTCGGATTGAGCCGGTGAAGGTTTATATCCAAGAAATGGTTGGGGTTTATTGCTCATGTAATAAATAAATATTCAGGTCTCCCACCATTCCTGTCTGGCCTCTTTCTTTCCTAGGATGATCGCTCTTATTTCATTCACCAGAAAACATAATCTAATCTACCTTAACCTAACCTAGCCTAGCCCAACCTATTGCTCTAACAAACTAGCCTAACCTGACCTAACTTTCCTAAGCATAACGTAACACGCTAGCTTAGCAAAACAACCCTAACAGACTAACTCACCCTAGCCTAGACTAACCTAACCTAAGCTTAACTCACGTACCAAACCCAGCCAAAGTATAAACCTTCATGGGTAAAGAGTTACGTAGATCGACTACAGTTTCCTCCGCGGCTCTCATTAGCCAGTTTTCCCCAATACACTCTAATGCACAAGAGCCTCGGCGAGTGGGTGATTGAGGTGTGATTTGCCATTGACCGTGAATGTGGTGGAATCAATCCCTAGATGGGTGTAATGATGGAAATTTCCTCAATATCGGAAGCTTTCTGAAGTTGCTGACATGAAAATAGATATAAAGGGATGAATGATTTAGTTGATATGAATAGACAGACAGATGTGATTCAGTAAGTGGAAGTGAGTCGATTCTAGGAGTTGTTTAGCTCCAAACGTGGTCCGGTTCAATGAGTGGTTCGATTGTGGGTGTGGTTCGGTTGTGGGAGTGGTTCGGTTGCAGGAATGGTTCTGTTGTGGGTGTGGTTCGGTTGTGGGTGTGGTTCGGTTGTGGGAGAGGTTCCGTTAAGGGAGTGGTTCTGTTTCAAGAGTGTTTTGACTAGGGGAGCAGTTAACTTGCCAGAGTGGTTGGATTTTGTGAGTGGTTCAGTTTTGGAAGAGGTTTGGTTTATATGTGAGTGGTTCAGTTATAAGGAAGATTATCAGCAACAAGAATAATAAGAAAGTCTTCGGACCAAAGAGGTTTAGCTAATCCTTTCAATTGGGTCACCTATTGTTTATTTAATTCTAGCTACTTGAATGCAATTTTATTCATCTTGTAATATTTCTTGTTGAGTTAAGGGTAGATGGAGTTTCTGCGCATCTCTTCCCTACTAATAGTCTCCCTTTCCCTACTAGTCATCCCCCCAAAGGCAAAGAAAATATAATATGTAATATGTTGCCGGGTTGAAACAGTTGGTCCCTGCACAGACAACTCTTGAGAGACCAATATTCCGCTTCCAAAACAGTAACGAGAATCAATGTCCATGAAAGTGATTCAGAGGAAGAAAGAATAAATGAATAAATAAATAATAGAAAGCAACTCAGAACTTAGTTATTTTCCTCATATATTTTTACTACGATCCCCAAAGATTTTAAGAGGATCTGCCCTGAGGGGAAGAAAGAGGAAGAGGACGGAGGAATGAGGAAGGGATGAAAGAGGGAGATGAGAGGAGATGGATAAGTTAATTAGGCAGGTGAGAGAGGAGGCAGAGGAGGAGGAGAACGAGGGAAGGAGAAGGAAGAGGATAAAGGGAGATAAGAGAGCAAGAGAGGAGACAGGGGAGAAGAGAAGAGGAAAAAGGAGACTGTGAATATTGATGATAATAATGAAGAGAAGGAGGAAAGGAGAGAGATATGTTAGTCGGAGAGAAAGCGGGTAGGTTGAATGGAAAGAAGTAACAACGAGATTTTAGCCAAGCTTACCAGAAGAATGAATTAAAGAGGGTTTATGACTGACTGAAATTGGCTAGTAGGGAGATTAGCCAAGAATATACAGACGCAGGCACTGAATATCGTTCCACTTTTTATGCTAACAGTTATGAACATCTACATAACATTTTCTGACATGTATGTTGAGTTAACAAGATTGCCTAACTAACTTTCGAATATTATTGTTCGTCTCGCCATTTCTCGGTATGGGCTGGATCAGTATTTACTATTTTAACTATATATACATTCTCCTCAGTAATAAGCTAGGGACGTGTTCTTCAACATTAAAAGTTTTTCCGTATCTTTGGTAAAATAAACTGGGAGAAACGGACAAATCAGTAGAAGCAGTATTAGTTGTCGTCACATGTTCATCTGAAACACGAACCCAGTGGGACGGAGTTGAAGTTGCTCTTTTCCTGTAGCCGACCATTCATCCTTTCGGGGGATAGGGAGAGAGTTGAGAGATGTTTTTATGAGCGGACGATGAATTAGCCCAGTTAAGTTAGTGCCACCACACCATGGCGTCCCTTTCCCGCACCCAAATTAACACTAAAGGACATATTCGAACTCTAATCCCATTAGTAGAAAGAAGTTTTGTTCGCCTGTATCAGACTAAGACCAAACAGTTTTAGCAAAATAGGAAAGACTCTCTAGCACCAAAGGGGTTCATTAAAGCAATATGTCACGCATGCATTTCCATCATTCAAACCCCAACCAATGTTAAGTCGTTGGGAAAATTGTTTGGAATTAATGAAGAATGACGTTCCCGGCCTAAATGAATGTGTATATATATATATATATATATATATATATATATATATATATATATATATATATATATATATATATATATTTATTATAGGTTAGTGTAGACTTAATAGCAAAAACAAAAAATGGCGACGTGCAACGAGAACTACCTACGGTGTAGTTGTTTTTGAAGTTAAACGGACTAAAGCATTCAGCCCGAGGACGATTTCTGTATTTCACTCTTGCTACCCCAAACGATTACATTAGACGATTAGATTAAGTTAGATTGGATTAGATGAGATTAGAGGGGTCAGATACACACTTCATTAATCGTTTCAGTACAAGGAATGGTTTTCTGTGCTGAATGAAACTGAAAGTAATGAGATTAAACTGTAATTAATCCTCTCGTGGACGGGACAACTCTATTATTCTTACCAGTTAGCATCAGTTGACTGGTTTCGGCTGATATAAAGTCATTACCACCTGAGAGTGTTAATACCAAAGGAGAACGTCAGAAGAGACTTACAGGAGTGGGTTTAGCTAGCAAGTCAGAGGAATCCGACTAAAGTTTACCGGGTGGAAGGGAGGCGATGGCTGGAAGGAAAGAGGTGGCTTTGGCTTAGGGTCGGGAGAGGACGACGAAGATAGAGTAGGGAGGCAGGAAGGGAAGGTTGTGTAATGGAGAAAGGAGAGGGTAAGAAAAGAGGGGAGGAATGGGTGACAGAGAGGGATGGATGTGTGCCGGAGAGAGGGAGGGGAGAGAGGGAGGGGAGAGAGAAAGAAGAAAGAGGAGAGAAGGGTGAACGGAAGGGAAGATTATGTAATGAGAAGGAGGAGGAGGAGAGAGGGAGAAACGAGTGATAAGAAGCAAGAAGTATGTCACAAAAAGGGTGTGAGGAGAGGTAATAAGATAAGGGAGGAGAAGGTAAGGCGAGATGTGAGGCGATGCTGGAAGGAAAGAAATGGCTCTGATTAGTGGGTGTGGAGAGGATGACAGAGTTACAGCAGGTGGGGAGGAGGGCAAGGTTAAGTAATGAAGATTGGAGGAAGAGAGGAAGGTAAAGAAAGAGGGAAAAACGGAAGAGTATGTGATGGAACGAAGAGAGAGAGAGAGAGAGAGAGAGAGAGAGAGAGAGAGATTTACATTTAACCCTTTCACAACCATATCTCTCTCATATGCTGAGTAAAATCGTGCGGTGAGGGGAAGGAAAAAGAACATTCTACTCAGGAAGCTAAGCGTGTTTTTGTCAGGTACCTAATTTACTTCTGCTTTCTTATATATTTTACTAACCCTTCTCATTCTGTATTACATAACTTATACCTCATATATATATATATATATATATATATATATATATATATATATATATATATATATATATATATATATATATATATATATATATATATACTTGTCTTTACCCAATACCTCACTTTACTTATACTTTCTTATGCATATTTCACAACACTTTCATTCTACTTTGCTTTACTTACATCTTATACTTTGCTTGTCCTTACTTGATACTTTCCTCTTCTCATACTTTCTTTTATGTGTATTTACTCTTTCCATTATATTTTGGTTTACTTATATGTAACCTCATACTTTGCTTGTGTTAATACTGATGGCTTTTGTTTTTATTTACAGGTAAGGTCAGTGTGATGTGAAGAGTATGGCGGCTGGGGTGAGTACTGGATTTCAGACCCTTTTTAAAAACGTCCTTAAGTTTAAACCGCTCAGTCATTGATCGTACTTTTTCTCTCATTCTCGCTGTCTCCTGATATGCTGTTGAGTTTAGGGAAGACTTTTCGAACTGGAGTTGGTAGATACAGATTTCACTCTCCTTTGCGGAATAAAACTAAGTAAAAATACTTAAATGATCACATAAATAAAGTAACAATAAATACGTCACTGAACTGACGGGGTTAAGTAATATAAAAAATTCCGTGTTCGTACAGTCGAGGACAAAACTTTCCCAAAATATTTCGTCTGTAGTTTTCATCTTCATTTGCAGGTTTATATTCTTAGGGGAAAAAAGTCTGTATTTTTCTCTTTTATGTGCGTCGGGTAGGAGAGTAATGGACATGCCCTTGTAAGTGTAAATCAAATGCTGCGGAAATCAAATGCTATGCAGAGTTTTGTCCATAACTGTCCTTCACTCATACAGCTGCAAACCTTTGACAGTAAAATCACGATAAATATTAAAGTGAAAGAATAAAAATGTAAGGTATACGATAATAGTTAACCGATGACGCCTAATCCACTAATGTTCTCGTTACTGCCACACCCTTTGGTCCAGCACAGGAGATACCTTTGGTTCTTAGGGGGTAAATAAAGACAATACTTACCTCAAGAGTCCGAGAAAGTTGTTATTAAACTGAGTATAATGGTCAGTATATAGCAGGACTGAAAGCAGGAATAAGTCACCGGAGTGACGCAGTGTGTCCAGTCATCTCGAAACGAACGGCTCTTGAATTTAGCTCTCTGTTGTACTTTTTTTTTTTTTTCTTGGAAGGAACGGTATGCGGGCTCCTGGCCTTTGGTTCCTTCTTCCTTGCATAAAAAAAAAGGAGTCTGCACATTAAAATCCTCTCAACTCGTACCCATTGGTTGGTAGCTTTTTCCATTTTTATCCCTTCAGCCCGAGGACCTACCTATTATTCAGTTCTTGCTGCCCCGGACGATTTTACGGAAGTCATGGCAGATGGTGGGTTATTGGGGTCTATGTCTAGCCCCTCCAGTTCCAAAAGTTCCTCCCCCCGAAGCTGAATTCAGTCGTCCGGAGATGACAAGAATAATAATGACGTTCTTGGGTTGAAGACGTCTCTCTCTCTCTCTCTCTCTCTCTCTCTCTCTCTGCTGCCATTCTTGTATACAAGTTGTCATTCTGTTGTCTGTATTTACGAATAACGTTACCCGCCCATGTCCATTTTTGCTTTTATCTGGGGTGATATTACTCTTTTACTCCACTTGTTTCCGAATCCAAGAACCTCCATGTTTGGCTGCGGAGTGTTTGGCAGCTACAATATGAGTAAAAGAGAATGGTATAAACAAGCAGTCTTATATCTCATGTTCAGAAAGTCTTGAACCTTTTTTTTTATAACTCTGGAGGAAATTCAAATACAAAACACTCAGTGCATTCATTATCATCCCCACCTCCGTCATCCACAGGTTAGCTGTACATAATACTGCTGTTGTTCAGTTTCTTAATCTTCAAACGATAGGATACTCATTATATTCCGTATCTAATATTCTACCTACTATCTATCTACCCCTCCATCTATGTAAGGGCCGGATCCAGCATTCTGAAACATGGGGCATTGTTCCTAGCGGAATTCCACAAGTTTGAAATCATGCTTAACTCGTTGCCAAACTTCTCAGAATTTAAAACCAACTCGCGCTTCTCACTGAAATGATTAGATGGTAACATTTATATATGTCTTGCATATATTTTGGCAAATAACACTTCCTTCTTCATAAGTACTCATTAGTCTGCAGAACTAGAAGGAGGGGGGTGTATGCGTCCCACATCCCCCCAAATCTGTGCCAGTACCTGTCCATCTGTCTATCTATCTTTCCTTGGTATCGCACCTCGGGAGGAGTTTTCTTGATGAAAAGGACCTTCAGATGTTTCTGCCCCTACTCAGTAACGACGCCTTCCCCCACGACACACCACCCTCTCTTATACAGCACGATATCTATCCCCCGTCTCTAGTTTCCCAGGGTGTCTTGTTGTGGCTTATTGATTGTAAATATAAATCGGTCTAGTTTTGTTGCTGTGTATCGGGTCCCTCAACCAAACACATATTTCTTGGTATCCCAGTCTTCTTGGTGGAGTTAAAAGTACATATCCCCCAGTCCTCCAGTGTTCAGGCTGACTTGCTCAGGCGTGTTGCTTAACAGTATGGAAGTGTGTCATTTCCCTTTCACTTTAACTTCTCAAATTTAATAGTTTTAAAAGGGAGACAAATTAACACCATTAACTCTTTTCCTCCTAGGTTACAAAAAATATCCAGATTTCAGCTACCTTCGTGGATTAGCATTTGTCTCATTTCCCAAACTTCTTTGGGTATCTAGCTGTGGTGTTTTACTCTCAAAATATGGATTTGTTTTCTATCTCTTTCCATTGTAACTTCTCAAACAGCTTAAAAGAAGAGAACTCTTACTGAATTCAATCTTTTTACCGTAGGTTATAAAAAATACATGTTTCTTAGTTGTCCAGTCTCCATCGTGGACCAGAATATTTCCCATTTCCCCAATTTCCCAGGCAGTGTTGCTGTGGTGTGCAGCTTGTAAATATAGCCAACCGTCTTTCTAGCAGCGCGTCGGATCCCTGGGCTCTATAATTGGGTACAAAGCTACTCACAAATCTTTCATACCCCCAGAGGCAGCCCCACCCCAGTCACTGCGCCTCTCAGTAATTATATTATTTGCAGATCCTTATCCTGCCTTCTGCTCCTCCCAACTCTTCTAGCTGATGTCAGGTTCATGTAAGGGCACGGCACGTGGCAGGCCGGATTTTTTTTTTTTTTTTTTTTTTTTTTTTTATGCAGGGAAGAAGGAACCATAGGATGTGATTTGCTTTGGTGATATATACTGTACCTATTTCATTTTATCAATAGTAAAGTTTGCGGGACTTGAAGGGTGTCATCATTATCGTCGTCGTGGTTATCGCTATCAACACTATTGTTGTCATCGTATCATTATCCTTTATCTGTACCTTGCTTACTTTAATTTAAAATTGTCATCTTTTCATCTCGAATGCTAAGCTGTGAAACGAGACCGACACCAGGATAAGATGCTAGTCACGAAGAAGTGCTATGAAAAGGACGCAGAGCTGTAATACCTCTTATAGTGCCATTCAGCAACGTGAAATAAGCTAAAAAAAAAATACTTTGATAAATTAATGAGACGAACTGTAAATGGGCAAGGTTTGAATGATGAGTGAGAGGGATCGGTATATTCGCCGGAAAGAAAGCTCCCTAACAGCTCTTCGTAAGCGATTCATTTTGCTTATCACTCTGTCCTCTCCTCTTCTGAGTCATTTAAAATATTCAGATACCTCCATACTCATCATAACTAACATACAAATTGATAATAAAAAGCTGTACTCAAAAATATATCGCTAAGG
This sequence comes from Coenobita brevimanus, assembly GCF_032717465.1. Taxonomy (NCBI): domain Eukaryota; kingdom Metazoa; phylum Arthropoda; class Malacostraca; order Decapoda; family Coenobitidae; genus Coenobita; species Coenobita brevimanus. The sequence goes on from NC_137033.1 coordinate 44,582,813, forward strand.
AAGAGATGCTACGGAGCTTCCTTAATGAACAAGAATATGGGCCTGGATGTGACCCATTTCCTGTGCCCTGGTCCACCCCACTTATAATAATGGTAATGAGGTCAGGATGGTGGTAATGGTGATGCATGGGATGGGCAAGTTCTGACCACGAAGCCTTTGGTGATCGGGTACAGGGCGAGTTTGTCTGCTAATCAGTAAAACGTGGGGTCGATCCTAGCTTGTGACTGGCCTTCCAATGATTTGAGTGGGTGCAGTAGCAGGTCCATGTCCTTATATCTGTTCTTACATGCTTACCCCTTTTAGACGTTCCATTGATGGTATGTACAAATTCTCTTCCAACACCACTACTCCAGCAAGCACAGTTACGGACATTAATATTGATCCCCTTTATTAAGCTAAATAAGGAGGCAACGAGCACTGACTTTCGAAACCCAATGGTCCACTCTTTGGAGTTAAGTAAACGTTTCAGAAAATTATATGTTTCGAAAACTGTTCGAATAAAAAGTGCGTCGATATTATTTTGTCACAGTCTTCAAAGAACACTTGCGTCAGTTCCCATTCATTTAGCATTGGTTCGAGCCGAGGACGGTTCATTTTTCCAGTAGCTGAAAACAGTATCACTCGAGCCAACGGATATGCTACAGAAAGATATGGCCTGATGGTGTATAATAAGAGTTGTTCGCCATTACCAAGATTTAGAAGCCGTCCGCTACATTACACCACATACAGGATATTAATATACAAGATCCGGAAGAAAGAAAGAACTACAATCAGAGCACCCTGTCAAATATAGATACGTCTATTCTTCATGCACTCTCATAGCTGAATACCACAGTCGAGTACTATTTTCCCAGCATTGAAATTGCCACACCAGGTGTCTCTTTACCTCAGTTTGTTCGCATTTAGAACTGAAATAGAGGCCAGGATTCGCAAATCGATGGTTGCACATCGTTGCCTGGGTAAATGTTTTTTGAGAGCTTTCCTAGCCAGTTAGGCAGCTTTCCCCCTCTTATTTCCCTCTCCATCCCTCTTCCAATATCACCACGTTTTACTCCTCCTCTCTTGTCAACATTTTGTACTGTTACTTCCCTGGCCCTTTACCGCTTGCTTTATATCTTCTTTCTCTCCTTCCTACACTCTCTTCACTTCATTTCTTTTTTCACGTACGTCTTCCTCTTCTTTCTACGCTATCTCTCCCTTCTCCTCCTTCCTCTTCTGTTTGTCTCCAGTCCATTCTACATATTCTCCCAGTCCTTTCCATATTTTCTCCCCGTCTTTCTTTGTTCCTCATGAATATTTTCCCTCCTCCCCTCTTTACACTCTCGCTTACTTCTTCCTCTTTCGAATTGTAATCTTTCTCCTCCTCCTCTCCCTCAACCCACCGTCTATATCCCCCCCCCTCCCTTCCTCGTTCCGTCCTCCTCTTTTCATATTATCCCGTTCTCTCCTTTCCCCTTTTTTCCCTTCTCCCTTCTTGAATAGGATCTTCCTCTCCTCTCTAGGCACTCTTCATCTCCTCCCTCATACCATGTTTCTACGTCCTCCTCCTTCCTCCTCTTCTATATTTTTTTTCCATCTCTTTCTCTTACATTTTCTCCCATCCCTCCTCCTCATTTAGTTTCTGTTTCTTACCCTCATTTTCATACATCTTCCTCCTCTTTTTTCTCATTTCCTCTTCCTCCTCTTCCCTTTCCCTCTTTTTAACATCCCATTCTTCCTCCTCCTTATCCTCTCTTATATCTTTCTCCTCTCCTATGTCCTTCCTCTCTTCCTCCTCTTCTCTTTCCTCCAGTCTTCTTCCCCTTTCCCTCATCCCTTATTACTCTTTCCTCTCCTTTCTAGAATTTCTCCCTCTGCTTCCTCTTCCTTTCTTTCACCCTCCTACCTTTCTTTATTCACGGTCTCCTCCTCCTCCTCTTCTCCATTAGTCTCCTTCATCTCTTCTACTAGCCTTCTACCATCCCCCCCCCCCCACCACCGCCACCATCCTTCCATGCATGACCTGCCTTATAGAGGGCAGATCCAAGGGTTTTCGCCAATGCAAAACGTGTGAAGCGAATCGTAGGGTGTGTGTGTGTGTGTGTGTGTGTGTGTGAAGGCCATCATATTTGTATTCCTATGCATCCCTTTCATGACACTGCGTAAATCAGTAAAACTTTTAGCTGCCATGACTTCTCTCAGTCAAACAGATTTTTTTTCTCTTGTAAGGGTGGCTTAAATGAAATGCATGAGGGAACGTCATTAGATCATATATTCTTTTTACTCTAACATCCCCTAGAAATACAATCTCCCCATCTTGAGTGTGATTTGTAGCAAGAGATTAACGCCAGCTCACGATGCTAGTCACAAGGAAGTGCCGTATAATGTAAAATTGAAACTCTGTCTGGTTTTTGTTACACGGTTACATGAAATAGGCAACCAAAGGACAAAATTCTTGGCTAAGCTAAGATAAAATGAGTTTAAGATTTTTGTCAACTGAATAAAATATCTGAGTTTGGGTTGATTATCCAGCTTAACTCGACACTTTAACCACGACGGTTTCTTAAAGCCGAATAAATTTACCTAATAATTACTTCAGTTCTTAAGTATGACCCTTTGGATGCTAGTGCTACTCTCATCTGAACAAAACTCTGACGGTGGACCCCGCTGTGCCGAAGAGTCAGTCCTAGGATGAAAATAATCTTAGGGAAATAAAAGAATTATATGAAAACGATTTCCTCGGGCAGAAGGGATTGTGTCTTGCAAAGTAGCCTGGGTATGAGCGCTACGGTAACTTCAGTGTTTTTAGCACTGGTAACTCCTCCAGTGAAAAGGTTCATCTTTGGTTTAGAATTAATATCACTAGTCGAGTGATTCAGCTCTGCCGTGACTTTTCGGACTTTAGGGATTAGATATAAACTTGATTATCCATTCATTACTGGTGGACTCTTATAAGTTAAATAAAAATCATCTGGGAACGGCAAGGCCTAATATATATATATATATATATATATATATATATATATATATATATATATATATATATATATATAATCGGCCCAGAAAAAGTTTTTCCTTTCAGGACGTTAACGACTACGAAATTTTTCTTGGCTATCTGGCCATCTCTATACGATTTCATTCAGCCAAGGAAAATCCTTTCGTTATGAAGTGATTAATGAAGGCTGTGCCAAATCCCTCCAGTTGGAAAAGATTTTATTAAAAGGAATAAATTCGTTTATAGATACTAGGAAGAAAAACCAAAGTTTGCTGCTGACAAGAAAATATATAGATGCTCTGGATTTACTGGGGCAAATGGTGATTGTTTATATCCTAACTGATTTTCTGAGGTGAATAAAACGTGTGTGGAGGAAGCATGAATGAAATAAAAATATGTCCTCGGGCACAAGTAGTAAGTGTTGTTTGATTAACAACTCCTTGACTACGAGGACGCCTGTTTCTTAAATCCTTGAGTCCATGACATGTCTGCTTGTTTCAAAGGGATATCTACTACTGATGGCAATATGTAATACTACCTGCCTGTTGGCATGATAAGGTTCGGAAGACGAAGTCCTGTATAATCCTTACCCAGTGTCAAATTATTTGTTCTGTGTTGATATCAGGTTTTGCTACGTCTTTATTAGATTACGTCATCTTTCACCCGGAGATACTTAGATGCAAGTTAGTACTTTAGCATCTAACAGATTAAACTGAACTTCTTGCCGCTCCTCCACACCATCATTGGCTCAAACCAATCGCCCAAACCAGTTCGTAACTGCAGCTTGCAGATCACCAACACACGAACGGACAAACAAAAAATCTAACTCTGACTCGGCCACCTAAGGCCCTCGACATCATTCTTGGGAACCATTCATGAAGGAAACGTTCTGTCGTCTTCATAAATGCCATCCCTTCAATATTTTTTCCTTCCACTTTTCTGATCCTTTCCTTCTGTCAGTTCTGCATGCCATGGAGTATAACAGGTGTGTGCCTTTTCTTTCTCATATTATCCCTTCCACTTCTTTTTATTCATTACTTCTCCTCATCTCGTATATATTTCTTTCCTTTCATTTCTCCTTTTCTTCAAGTTCGTTCTAAATTTATTCCATTCCCTATACCTGACACTTGCCTCTCTTTCCGACGTTCCCTCCCTCTCACTTTCTTTCTTCATCATCCTCCCCTCGTGTAATGGTTTTTTCGTTCATGCTTGTTCATTCTTTCTTTATTTCTTTCACTCATTCCTCCTTTTCAAGCAATTCTTTCCTCCATTCCTTTGCAGTTTGTTCATTAGTTCTTTTTAACATTCTCGCCACCTATTTTCTCTTCCTCCCCTCTTCTTCTCACTCCTCTCATCCTTACATCCTTGTCATCTGGTTCATGTTTCAGTCTTTTATATTTATTTTCTCCCTTCCTCGGTTATTCAGATATCTGCCTACTCTTTCTAATATTATCTCCTACCCAGTTCTCTCTGTTCTTACATTTCTATTTTCATTTCCATCGTTGTCCTTTTTTTTCCTTTCCCCCTTATTTCTGGGTCCGAAGATGTTTCCATTCGTGCAGTTCATTCTCCATCCCTTTATGATGTAAGACGTCTGCCTGCTCCTCCTCACATTCTCCCCCTCTCGCTCTCCTCCCCACCCCAACCCTCTCCCAGCTTCTTCCCCCACCTCATCATCTCTCTAACAACCGAGCCAAATGGACTCGTTAACACCACAGCAAGCAGACGAGTTGTGATGATGTGGTGAGGAGATTATTAAAGCCCCACCTGGCACTCCCCGTTTTCTTTATTTATACGTTTTTTCTGCGTTATCTTTTTTCCCTCACCCATTCTGTGTGAGGGAGAAAAAAAAAATGGGTCGAGATGATGATGATGATGTTGCTTTCTGTTACATAATGTTAGTTGTTTATATATTTTGTTTTATAACTACGTGCACAAGGAATGTCTATCGGTAGGCATGCCTGTCTGGCCACTGTTTGAACACGAGGTTTTCACATTTCCATTGTAGGAGATTACATCATCATCATCATCATCATCATCAGCCAGCGTCAGCATACCGTAGAATAAATGCCTCTCCCGGCATTCTCCATTCTCATTTATTGGACCTTAGACTATTTCAATCGACCTAAACAAATATACAGTCTTTCTCTCACCGTCTGGATTTCCACCAACCTCTTCCACTTCACCTGGATTCGAATGCCTTTGGTGCCATGGTGTTCATTTAACCTTTCCAGCTCTAAAAAGTAATTTATGTTTTATTCTTGCAACCACCTGATGATTATTCACCTGTGAAAAGCAATTCTAAACTCTTTTACAGTCACACCCACATACTGTACAAATACACCCTCTAACACAGTCGTATCATCATCTACTCTTTCTCCATGCTTAACTCTCAAACGATCATACTCACCCAGTCATACTTACTGTACTGTAAAGCCAATCACCAGTTCCTTGAATTGCCTTCTCTCCTTCTTGAACGTTGAGTTGTAACAATTGATCTATACTGTACCAGAAAATGGTGTTAATCACAAACAAGTGTTATGGAAAGGAGGTAGTGTAGTAGCACTGTCTTATCCTGCCACTGAACTATGTGAAATAAGCTAAAAAAAGATAAAAATCTAGGACACGTTAGAGTGAAATGAGTGCTGTAGTGCAGGCTTGATGAAGGTTGCATCTAATCCTAAGTTTCGAAGCCTCCCGTACACAAAACCAAATCATGTGGCGTTGGCAAAAAAATAAATAGATAAATAAAAATATATAAACAGAAAAAAAAAAAAATCTCATGATGGAAGGGTCCATAACCCGTTACTGTGACGCTGTTTTCACTTGAAGCTGTAATCAGTCTGACACTCCTTCATTAGTGATTTATTCTGGACACAATACTTTATTACTCGTTTGTTATTTCCATCAGTTTTACTCCTAAAGCCTGACGGCATCAGTATCCTTTACTCTCATCACTACCAAACGGTTATATTCACGATAGGATAGTGACCTAATAGTGATGACTATGAGAAAATAGGCATCCTTCTGAGGTTTATCGGACCAAAGATTCTACCATTCCAAATATATAAGAGGCATCGATGGAAAGGGTAAGAAAAATCATTTAAAGAAATATTAATTAAATATGAAAAAATAACTCGCTAAAGTAGAAATGGTCCGAAGCCGCCTAAGCTAACGAGAATACAACTCCATATAACGGCAAACGTAGCGACTGTTTAGTCTCAGGTTGACTCTCTTCTTGATTATATGTAAATAGGATTGTGTGTGTGTGTGTGTGTGTAGTCATTAAAATAGACTCAATATAATCACACACACACACACACACACACACACACACACACACACACACACACACACACACACACACACACACACACACACACACACACACACACACACACACACACACACACAAACACACACACACACACACACACACACACACACACACACACACACACACACACACACACACACACACACACACACACACACACACACACACACACACACACAGAGAGAGAGAGAGAGAGAGAGAGAGAGAGAGAGAGAGTCACGGTGTCTGAGGTTAACATCATAGCTCTTAAGGTATGTCTTAAAGGAGATAGAATATACTCGTACTTTTTCCACCTTAAATTGGCACACATTTTCGTCCCTTTGTAGCTAATTTTTCGTAGCCCGGTGGCTGAGTAAGACAATACTACGGCATCCTTTACATTGCACTCCGTGACTGGTTTCATAGTCTATTACATTCAACTCAGAATTCAAGATAGAGAGAACAATGTTAAATTAAGTTAGAGTAGAAGAGAATAGTGTTCTTCTCATATTACAAGATGCTTCAGGATTAGGACGTTTTCTCGATTTTTCCTTCTTTCTTTATTTTCTTTCGTTACCGTCGGACAATCTACTGGTTTCAATTTCTGAATGACCTACTGTAATGAACTGATTCCTGAATGCCACATGTACCCTCTCCTGTTGGGAGTGATTTCGACAAAGGCACCTCCATGCATTTCCTTCCTTTCTAAGTAACACTCCTCTTCCCACCACACTCAACCTTCCCGCGCATGCTTCTTGTTTTCTTCCACCTTTCACTTGGAGTTGCACCTGTTCTCCTACCAACCACTCTACGTATTGTACGAAAATACAGCTTGAAGGTGTATTTAGGATATTAAAAAGAATAATGCTGGAAGAGAATAAACTAATTTATAAATGAGTTTATTAAAAATAAGGAGCTGGTTACAGCCTAACCCGTAAACAGTAGCCTACACCAAGAGGGTGAGGAATTAATTTATTGATTATAGACACTGTAATATGCAGAAAATTAGTACTTGCAAATTAATCCTCTTAAATGAATCACATACGTTTTACTTTATTTTTACTTCCAGCTATGACTATTCAACTTATGGCGAGATATCAGTTAGTGAGGAGGCTAAGGAAACTATTTCTAATCCCATCACCATAAAAATGATGTTTCGAAAGCTTGACAAAATCTTCTGGAGGTAACAAGCCTAAACTATAAAATAATAATCATAGAGATGGAGAGGTAAATCCAGATATATTTTCAAATACTTAGTCAAAACGTTAATAACCCAAATAATATTATCTCTTGGACATAAGAGGTCCCATGCGGTACAGTAGTAATAGCAGTAGTAGCTGTAGCCCCCAAACCATCTGAATGTTAACTCAGTGGACTGCAGACTGAAACTGCCCCTCGTCCGCGGTTTACCATCTCCTTTCAGGGAACAGGAAGGGAACTGAGGGCCGTTTGTTGGTTATAACCCGTCAACTTAGCAGCTGAGATTTATCGGTGTCGCCGTATGAAGGCATCCCTTCAAGCACCCATGGTGTGGGAGAAACTGACGCTTGGCTTTCGTAGCTCAGATTATTATTAAGCGGTAGGAGAGTTCTTTATATCCCAACAAGTGCTTAAACGCTTGAAAAAAAATGATCGGCCACCTCCTGGGGTCGAACCCATGCGCTATAATGCAAGGCTTTCTGCTATCCGCATAAGGGGCTCAGTGATTAATGTCTGCTCCAGGAATTTAAAGTCTGAATCCCAGGCGTGGCGGACATTTAAAGATGATGCTGGTAGTATATTCATTACCGTACCCATGTACAATATATTCACACCCTGTCGTGATCTCCCAGTGACATTCTCGTATACAGATAGACACAAGGATCTTCCCAAACTTGGGCGAATACAAAGAGGAAAACCGAGCCGTTTGAAACACGCACTACTACTGTACATCGCCTGTGTCAGTTTTCTTCAGAAGGAAGTGGAAAGATAGTTGTTCCTTTAGCTGCAAAGTCTGACAAAAAATAAACAAATAAATAAATAAAAATAAAAATCAGTACCCTGACTACCTTCACACACCCCTTTCATATTCGATCTTGGCCAGTCAGAGAAAGGACTAATTTCTAGCCATCACTCGAAAAGTACAGTAGGTCTGTACTGAGGTAAATGTAATATGGGCTGGTACAGAAAATATGTAATCGTCCGATAGGCTATATGGACGGGCACGGAGGCAAAGGAAACAGTCACCTCAATGCTCTACCAAAAAAATTCGCTTAAAGGGAGTGTACACGCAGAAAACTAAAAATAAGTAAGTAGATAAATAAATAAATGTACATCCAAATCTAAAATTAATTTTTGTGCACAGCGTCCTGAGTTACTGGGGGAAAATACACTGCCGGCATTAGCATCACACAAACAGAATCCACAGAGGCTAGGAAATTAGTGAACTTAAAAGCAATTTTTGAACGATTTCAAGGCCGCATGTGCTATATCAAAAGCAATTATAAAATAAAATTAGGAAACAATGTCTGGCCGCTTAAGAGTTGGTAAAACTGATGTAATTTGTTTTGTTAATGTCTTTATCCCTTAACATTTTATCAGAGTGGAGTGCAACAAACTTCAGGTATATAATCCATGACCACTTTTCAAAAAAAAAAAAAAAAAAAAAAAAAAAAAAAAATGGACGCAACTTTGGATTTTGTCAAGATGATTCAACAGTTAACTCCCTTCCAGAAACAGCGTTAGTATATTATTCGATACGATGTCAAATTAAAGTTTAAGGGTTGTTACCCATTCTCCCAAACACAATAATTTGCATAAGCGCATAAACACCCCCCGCCCCTACACACACACACATATATTCATGAGTATGATGACACAGATTTCCTACACATACCCCCTACTCCCTCACCGCCCACACACACAAACACAAACACCATAACAAGCTTCACGCTTTCCTTCCTCTTCCTCAACCGACGTAAGAACGGGAAAGTGCTGTTTATTTTGACGGTGATGAATGTGCAAGTCGTGTTGGAATGGCTATATTTGTGTGTATCAGAGTTTGTATTCTCAGTGGCATTAACAGACAGGGTGCAAACATATACAAGCATGTGATAGGGCGTACTGCCAATATTCACTTTAAATGCTCGCCATGGGTTCGACTATAAACTTTAGACATGAAACTGACCCCGAACACAAGTCGACAACGCTACCACCGTGCCACCGCGGATCCTCACAGACACCTACCCTCTCAAAACAGTCCCCACTCCTCTCCCTTCGTTCCTCACGCACTCACATCCACTCACACACGTTCGGCCAACCATTATAACTGTATTTTTCCCCTTTCTCCTAATTCTCAGACACTCATATGTACCCTCAAACAATCACCCCCCCCCCACACACACAAACACACTCAAGTCCTCCTCCTGCTACCCTAACGCACTAAGTTCCTTCAAGTAACCGACACATCGACGCCTCCCCTCAATCCTAGCCCACATGAACACCCTTACACTCGCACCAAAACATCCCCCTTCGTCCTTCCTTTTCCAACACACACGTTCCTCTTCTTCCTTCCTCAACTCTCGCCACTCGGATTCAAGCACACACCCTACCATTATACTCGTTACTTAAATATCTCTTCAACCCTAACCCATTCTCAGACTCACACATTACACCAACTCCCACACGACCTCCTCTCTCAGTCTTTCCAAATTCACTCTCTTTCACACACCCGACCACACGTTCCTTTAATTAACCAACGCACCTAATACTTCTCCCAGCCCTAAACCACACATTGACATCCATTTTCTCCCACTTCAGAGCGACTTTCACGCCATTTCCTCCCTCTCCCTGAACTCCCCAGCACTCACACTCACACTCACATCCACCTACAAATACACCCTCTACACAGTCGTACCACTTTCCTCACCCTCCCCTTCCTTACCCCTCAGGCGTTCATACTTACGCACTCATACTTGCTTTCACACCCGACCACCAGCCTCTCTCTCTCTCTCTCTCTCTCTCTCTAGCACTGGGAGTCAAGGAAGGCAAGTGCAGCTTCAGTTTGCTTACGTATAGTTCCTGTATAATCGTGTGCGGAGTTGTGTTTGCGTTGCTGTGGGACGTCATGGGGAAAAATGGGGAGGCGTTATATCCGGAAAGGAGAGAGACATTCTTGGAAATGTAATAGTAGAGATGAATCGTAATGACCATCCGACCTGAATGACATACCAGTTACTAAGTGCTTGATAAGCGTTAACACTTACTGTATATGGAAAGTATTTTAATACTGTACTTTTCTTTGCAGTTCACTGAAATTGCAACGGGACTGGAACAAAGAAGAAATGGTTGGTTCACTGATGGGGATTGCTTTGCACTTTGAAACTATGAATGTGCATTTATCATCATCATCTGGTGTATTGTCAGTTCTTTTTCATAAAAAAAAAAAAAAAAAAACGCTAATCCCATGTAATTGTTAACATTTTCTGAAGCACCCTGTAACAGAGGAGCACCTGGAAAATATTTCTCTCTGTCTCTTTACCTATATTTATCTATCTCTCTATCTATCACTATTTGTATCGTGAATCACACAAACTCCTGCATAGTATAAAACAGAAAGTGAAAATCTTAGAAAATTCAAATATAAAAAAAGGTGTAAAAAGTATATCTGCTTCATCAGCATCTAGAAATGAAAACGTGGAAAAGATACAGAAATCCATGGGAATGTTTACAACATAATGACCATCCAGCCCATATGTGCCCCCCTAAGAAAAATAAATGCGGAAGACTCAAAGATAGATATATATATATATATATATATATATATATATATATATATATATATATATATATATATATATATATATATATATATATGTATATAATATATATATGGAATGTAAGAGGAGCGAATGATGAGGTGAAAGAGAGAGAGATTGTCCAGGTGCTTGAGGGTGCGAAAGTGGATGTATGTGGAATAACTGAAACGAAATGGAGAGGAGAAAGTGTGAGAGAATGGGAGTATGGATGGGGTATATGTGCAGGAGTAGGTGAGAATGAGAGGGCAAAGGAAGGAGTATGTATAGTTGTGAGTAAAAGATGGAAGAAGAGCATAAGACAGTATGGATCAGTTGGGTCAAGGATCGTATGGGTAAAGTTGAAAGTTGGAATACAAATGTGGGCGATTGTGTGTGTGTATGCGCCAACGCAAGATCGTGCTAGAAGAGTGAGAGAAGAGTTCTGGACAAATGTGGAAGTGTGCATGGAAAAGTTTGGAAGGAATGAGAGAGTGTTTTTGATTGGTGATATGAATGGTAAAGTTGGGAATGTGAAGGTGGATGGAATAGTCGGTGAGTGGGGTGTGCCTGCTGAGATAGATGAGAATGGGAGTGCGTTAGTGGACATTTGTGCTGGGAGGGGGTTGGTGATAGCCAATACCCTCTTCAGGCATAAAATGATCCACAGGTATACATGGCGAGTGATGAGAAGGGTGGGTGGTGAACTGAATGAAAGGAAGGCAATGATTGATTATGTGTGTATGGATGAAAGGATGCGAAGATGTGTAAAGGATGCAAGAGTGTACAGAGGTTGGGGGAGTGGACTTTCTGACCACTACTTGGTGGTGGCCAGAATTAGGATGCAAGTAAGATGGAGGAACAGAAGAAGGGAAAGACGAGAGGAAGGAGTAGTTGCAAGGAGAGTGGAAAGGTTACAAGAGGATGAGAAAAAGGCACAGTATAAGAGAGAAGTGGAGGAACGATTGGGCAAATATGAATTGGAGCAGATGGGAGACGTGGAAGGTGTGTGTAAGATATTTACAGAAGAAATGTGTGCAGCATGTGATGTGGTGTGTGGAAGGAAGAGAAGACGGAGGGGGGTGCGAGGAACAGCGTGGTGGACTGAAGAGGTGAAACAGGCTGTGGCACAAAAGAAGAAAGCATACAATGAATGAGTGAGAAATAGGGGCGTGGAAGAAGTTGAGAGGCGGAAGAGAGAGATATATGTGGAAAGAAAGAGAGAGGTGAAAAGATTAGTAAGAGAGAGTAAGAAGAGAGTGGATGACGAATTTGGAAGGAATTTGAGTGTAAAGTGGAGGGACTGTAAGAAAATGTTCTGGAGAGAAGTGAAAAAAGTAAGACAGGGTGGAAGTGAAGTTAGCAGGGGAGTGAAAGATAAAAATGGTAGATTACTAGTGGAGAAGGGAGAAAAAGTGAGCAGATGGAGAGAACACTTTAAGGAATTGTTGAACGTAGAGGATGGAAGTAATGCGAGTATAAGTGGCTGGGGAATGGCTGGGAGAAGGAGGGAGGTGCGAAGACAGGAAGAAATCAGTAGGATAGAAGTTGTGGAAGCAATGAAGAAAGTTAAATCGGGGAAAGCCCCAGGAATTGATGGAGTGTGTGGTGAAATGCTGAAGCATGGGGGAGAGATAGTAGTAGAATGGATGTGGAAGATGTGCAGATTGACCTGTGAGGAAGGTAGAGTTCCGGAGGATTGGAAGTCAGGTATAATTATTCCCTTGTACAAAGGAAAAGGGGAAAAAGAAGTGTGTGGTAATCATAGGGGCATTTGTCTTCTTAGTATAATAGGAAAAGTGTATGGTAGGATACTTATAGACAGAGTTAGAGAAAGAACAGAGAAATTAGTTGGAGAAGAACAGGGAGGCTTTAGGAAGGGAGGGAAGAGGTTGTGTAGATCAGATATTCATTCTTAGATCTTTAGTGGAAAAGTTTCTAGAGAAGGGAAAGAAGTTGTATGCGGCTTTCATGGATTTGGAGAAAGCATATGACAGGGTGGATAGACAAGGATTGTGGAAAGTGTTAAGAATATATGGAGTAGATGGGAAGCTGTTGAATGCTGTGAAGAGTATGTACGATGGTGCGAAGGCTGCAGTGCGTGTGGATGGTGAACTAAGTGAATTTTTCTCTTTGAAAGTTGGTTTGAAACAGGGATGTGTCATGTCTCCGTGGTTGTTCAATCTGTACATGGATGGGGTAATAAAAGAGGTACAAGGTAGGGTAGTGGATGTTGGAGTGGCCCTGGTGAGAGAGGATAGTGTTTGGAAACTCCCTGTACTGTTGTCTGCAGATGATATTGTGTTGTTGAGTGAAGACGAAGGGGAGCTGCAAGGCTTGGTGGATGAGTTTGAGAGAGTGTGTAAGAAACGGAACCTAAAGGTGAATGTAGGGAAGAGTAAAGTGATGGTCTTTGAGAGAGGTGAAGTTAGTGAATGTACAGCGAGGTTGGATGGTGAGGAATTGGAAAATGTGAGTACGTTTAAGTACTTGGGTAGTGTGATGAGTAAGGATGGAGGTTTGGAGGGTGAAGTGCTTGAAAGGGTACAGCAGGGAAGAAAGGTTGCTGGTTCTTTGAAAGCAGTGATAAGAAACAGGAAGTGAGCATGGAAGTGAAAAAGTTACTACATGACAGTATTGTGATACCAACTCTAACGTACGGAAGTGAAGCTTGGACATTGTTGGAAGGACACAAGTCAAGAGTGAGAGCAGTGGAAATGAGTTATTTAAGAGGAGCCTGTGGAGTCACGTGGAGAGACAGGCTGACGAATGAGGATATAAAGGAGCGTTGTGGTGTGGATGTGGATGTGATAGGAAGCGTTATGAGGAACACACTGAGGTGGTTTGGCCATGTGGAGAGGATGGAGGGTGAAAGACTGACGAAGAGAGTGTATGTGAGTGAGGTGGAGGTGGGAAGAGGGAGGGAGAGGCCGAGGATGAGATGGAGGAATGGGGTGGAGAGGTATATGAGAGAGGGGGGTGTGAGTTGGGAGCAGGGCAGTGAAATGACGGGGGACAGGGCGACTTGGAGGCGATTTGTTTGTGGCCACCCCAAACGGGATTGAGGCGTCTGGCAATAGATAGATAGATAGATATATAATTCTGATACTGACAGATTAACACCAGTAAATTTTAAGGATTAAGCTGGGAAGGATAAATAGAAATCTGAAAGATACCGGTACAGGTAATGACGCTGAAATTCTGGGAAATGACAGAGACATACCATAGAAACATTTTGCCGGAAATGTAAAGACTGTCAGGCCTGCTGGCACTGCCAAATGGCAGCCTGGTGGAAAAAACATGTTTGTGTGAGAGAAAAAAGGGGAGGGAGGGAGAAGGGGAGCTTTCCAAGCACACTATTCGGAACAGAGCAGCATTTGCTACTCTAGCAGCGAATGGAAAATTGAAACAGCCTAGGGAAAAAGTGTATTTTTTAAGTTTTACCTCCAGTGGTGGAAATTTAAGATCACACCCGTGGATTCGGTGACATTTTGTATTTTTATACTTACTACTGCATGACAATATTACTCATCAGGAAAGACGTTTGTATTCGAAATGATTATTACTCTGCTACCCTCGTCAACAAAGGTTTACTATATATATATATATATATATATATATATATATATATATATATATATATATATATATATCAATCAATCATTTCCTGTGGCACCCTCGGGGATGCATAGGGCCTCGATGAACTCACACCACCACATCCTATCTTGTGCTAACTCCTCAAGATCTCCCCAACACTCATCTCCAGCTTCCCGTCTCATTGTTCTCTATATATATATCAATCAATCAATCAATCATTTCCTGTGGCACCCTCGGGGATGCATAGGGCCTCGATGAACTCACACCACCACATCCTATCTTGTGCTAACTCCTCAAGATCTCCCCAACACTCATCTCCAGCTTCCCGTCTCATTGTTCTCACCCATGTCTCTTTTGGCCTTCCTCTACCTCTCCTACCAAGTGTCACCCACCCTGGTGTACCTCGTACTATTCCCTGTCTCCTATACACATGTCCTAGCCACTTCCATCGTGAGAATCTAACATATTCATCGATCGGCTGCACTCCCGTTATTTCTCTAATTCTACTATTTGGTATCCTTTCCCACCACTTAACTCCTAATATTCTTCTAAGTGCTTTATTTTCAAACACCAAGAATTTATTTTCCATAGTCACTGTGCTGTACCAAGACTCGTGTCCATAAATTAAGATACTCCTAACCATTACCTTATAAAGTTTGATTTTTGTATGCACAGAGAAACTGTTATTATTCCAAATATTTTTAAGCATTCCCATTGCCTGATTAGCCTTCTTTAACCTTTCCTCGAATTCAAAGTTCAAAGAACCATCCTTGGCTAAATAAGTACCTAAATATTTAAACCTATCAACTTGCTTTACAACCATACCTCCAATTACACATTCCTGCGCATTTTCCATATTCATATTGATTATTTCAGTTTTTCCACAATTAATAACCAAACCCACCTTGCGACCTTCACTCACCAAACAGTCCAACACTCTCTGCATCTCTTCTGACCCATCACAAATCAAAACTATATCATCTGCATAATCTAAATCCAAAAGTTTCCTGTTCTCTCCCCAAAGTATACCTGCACCGGTTTCTGTTCCAACGCGTTTCATAATGTAATCAATGACCAATATAAATAGTAAAGGCGGTAGAACACCACCTTGAATTACTCCGGACTTGACTTCAAACGAATCACTAAGACAACCATCAACCATCACTTTACAAAATGTGTCCTCATGAATGTTCATAATGACCCTCACAAACTCCTCTGGTATTCCATAATGTCTCATGATCTTCCCCATAGTCTCTCTCGAAACACTGTCAAAAGCCTTTTCAAAATCAACAAAACAAAGACTTAACGGTACTCTCATTTCATTAACTTGCTGCATCAAATGCCTAACTATAAAGATCTGATCATTGCAACCACGTCCCTTTCTAAAACCAGCCTGTTCATCCCTCAGAATACCCTCAACCACCGGCTCCAACCTATTTAACAACACTC
Organism: Coenobita brevimanus; assembly: GCF_032717465.1. Lineage (NCBI taxonomy): Eukaryota > Metazoa > Arthropoda > Malacostraca > Decapoda > Coenobitidae > Coenobita > Coenobita brevimanus. The sequence goes on from NC_137033.1 coordinate 44,598,921, forward strand.
TACTGAAAACTTTCAAAGCTATCGGTGACAAAGAGATTCCCTCCAATTACCACATTCACTCAGGTCTCCCTTCTTCGGAACTTTAACAATTACACCATTCTTCCAAACTGATGGTAGTAACCCCGTCACCCATATCTTATTGAATAGCTTGGTCAAGATCATTATTAATCTATCCCCCTCCACTTTAAACATTTCCGGAAATAAACCATCCTCCCCTGGTGCCTTATTATTCTTTAACTGTTTTACTGCTATATATATATATATATATATATATATATATATATATATATATATATATATATATATATATATATATATATATATATATATATATATATATATTTTTTTTTTCACTTCGAGAAACGCCAAACGCACAACTGTGATAAGACGTCCACTGTCTGTACGAGTTAACACCTTCAGCTACAAGATGCCGGCAATAATCTCAAGAAAACTGTCTGTCGTAAGCAAAAATAAAAGTCACCGTAGTGAAGCAGCTAAGGTGCAATGAGTGTCTATACAGTAGAAGGAAACTCAGAAGAAAAAACGTATAATGATATAATCAGTTCCCGTACAGAAGAAAAAAAAGTCATTGAAATAATACTGATGACGAGAGCAAAACAACAGTACAGCGAGCGTTGTGAGTGTAGCTTAATGAGGGCACTAGCAAATACCAGTCTGGTGTTTTTGCTGCTGGGAAATGACCGACGCAATATTAGCCACGAGCATCACAGAATACTGTAGGTCACATATGCTTCCATCCCAGCCCTCTACCCGACACACAATCACACACACACACACACACACAGTATACATATACATATATATATATATATATATATATATATATATATATATATATATATATATATATATATATATATATATATAATATCAACAACTGAGGTGCCCGTGGGGAATCTTATAGTATATATCCAGCCAAGGAGAAGCAAGATGATTTTCCACTTCATATTTATTTATTTCAGGTGACTAGTTTCGGAATGCTTATCCCATCTTCAGACCTAAAAGCATTTAAAACACATATTGCAAATTACATAAAGTTTAAAAAAAAAAAAAAAATATCCATAAGAAAAAAAAAAAAAAAAGTTACCAAAAAAGCATGTGACAATGACTGATTACCATAAAAAATGTATTTTTTTTCTTAAATAACAAACTCGAGAAATAAAAGTGAGAGTGTTACCTCTGTGAGTTGGCAGCTAACACTGAAAATCCTGAACACAGTGTTTCATAAAGAAAAGTGTCATAAAGCTTCTGAATCGTCAACAAACCAGTGTGAAGCCAAAAAACCAAGTAAAGAATCAATGAACCAAGTATCAAAAGGCTGATTCATCGATACAAAACACTATAATCCTAAGGTATACAACTTTGTTGATGATTCATAGTTATTTAATGAAGGCTTAAGTTTGTGAATGTACAAAGACTCCAAAATTCGCATTTCCATTCTGTCATTACTACTATGTAAAATACTGAAATTATCCATATTACAAGTATGGCCCATATCGAAACAGTTGTTCCTAATCTCTGACAAAGTTGGGTTAGACAGTGGCAAAGATGTTCTATGAGACAAGCCTCTGTGCTCACACACACGAATTTTGAGGTTCCGAATTGAACTCCCAATATATCTAGCTGTACAGCTAGAACAGGCATATAAATATACTATGTTTGAGCACAGTGGCTTTGGGATATTATCTTTACATCGAAAAAATGAACCTACAGTAAAAGGATTTACAAATACAAATCTAAATGAGATTTGAGGATAGACACACTTGAGTATTTTCAAAAGCTGGTTCCTAATATTATAACTGACATGACCATAAAAGGG